>NC_140588.1:968408767-968488767 GCF_964204655.1 Triturus cristatus
CAACCTTGTCGTTCCTCGAAGTCAGGAAAAAACACAAACAAATCTTGTTGCTAAATCTGTTTCTGCACGGTGCTCATGGACTGGTCTGTTTTGCGGCTTCACAGTCTCCCCTTACTGTACCCCTCACCCTCACATCCCCGTCCAATGGCCAGGAGACTTTAGGGCATATGCAGCACTGTATAAATACTTACAAATAGATAAATCACCCATCCTTTAGCGCAGGTTCTAAACTATAAGGAGAGAAACTAAATTCAATTTAAATCTTCGAAAAAGCTTGGAGCCTAATCAACTCTTCACTCCCCCACAGCATACTTCCCGCCTCACTGAAACCAAGCTAGTTCCCCCAATTCTTAAAACAAAAAACAAAGCAGCTAGATTTCCGTTTATAAAACTTCATACCAGAATCAAATCTTCTGACTCCGCAAAGCAATCAAACGCATCACAAAACTAACCAACTACATCAACGAAAATAACCGGTTCACCGGTCAGGCGTATGCGCGCGCTTGGGAGGAGGTGGTGGGGTGGGGGGTTGCGCACTTAGACGGTCACACTCAAGATACTGCACAACAGTCACCATATCTCAGAAGCTGTATTACTGGTTCTTCTAAACTCATTTTAAGGTTTGGAAACGATCAACCACCAAAAGTTTATAAACGCAAGAAATAAGCTCTAACAGTTCTAAAACTGTTCATTTTATCCTGTAGCGATCAAAAAAGTGGACAAGATATTCAAAAAATTTGGTGTCCTCACAGCTTGATACACACGTATATTTAATCTCTACCTTTAACACTCAAGTTGTTAACTGTAAGCTTCTAGAATCTCTAAAGTACGCAGATGACAAATCTACTAAAGGACATCCTCATACTCTGATCAGTCGTTGGGAATGCGGCCGAGGCCTTGGAATACAATTCTTCAGCAGTGAAGTTTAACATGGACATAAATCTTGCAACCCTTCACATTTTTTTTGAGCTCGTGTCTGTTCAATGAAGATCGAATATGCTACTTACCAGTATGCATCTGTTCTTGGCATGTAGGGCTGCTGACATTCATATCTGTGCATAGATCGCCGCCTAGTGTTGGGTCCGGATGATTGCACATTGTTGTCCTGGAAGAGTCTTCGAAGTATCACGAGATAGGTGGCTCCTCCCCTGGACTACAGTGCGCATGGGCATCCTCTCCATCCTCAGATTGTTTTTCGCCATTGTGGCAGTGATGGAGTAGATACAGTAAGTGATGACCATGTTATACAGTAAGTCTGAGTGCTGCAGCCGCTACAGGCGCCGGGGAGGAGGGTGGGCGATATGGATGTCAGCAGCCCTACATGCCAAGAACAGATGCATACTGGTAAGTAGCATATTCGGTTCGAGGCATGTGGGCTGCTGAATTCATATCTGTGCATAGATTATATAGCAGTCCCTCCATTAGCGGCGGCTGCCCGTGCCAGCTGCAGCAGTCTGAAAAAGCGTTTTGAGAACAGCCTGTCCTACAGCTGCCTGCTGTTTTGAATGTACATCTACGCAGTAATGCTTGGTAAATGTATGTACAGTGGACCATGTAGCTGCTCTACATATTTCCTCTAAAGGAATGTTACCCAGGAAAGCCATGGACGCACCTAACTTCCGTGTGGAGTGGGCCCTTGGGGGAATCGTTAATGTGCGTTTAGCTTTTTGATAGCAAATTTGAATACATTTAACGATCCATCTGGCTATCCCTGCTTTGGAAATGGCGTTGCCTTTGTGTTGTGGAGAAAAAGCAACGAAGAGTTGTTGTGTTTTCCTAAAATCCTTTGTTCTGTCTATATAGTACATGAGGGCCCTCTTTAAATCTAGTGTATGGAGCATCCTCTCTGCGACATTTTCTGGATTAGGCAAGAAAACCGGCAGTTCAATAGTCTGATTCATGTGGAACTGCGATATGACTTTAGGCATGAACGTGGGGTTGGTACGTAGTACAACCCTATTTGCGTGAACCTGTATGAATGGCTCTTGAATGGTTAGTGCCTCGAGTTCACTAACTCTTCTCAACGAAGTGATCGCCACTAAGTAAGCTACTTTCCAGGTGAGGAATTGAATCTCACATGAATGTAGAGGTTCAAAAGGTGGCCCATTAATCTGGTGAGGACCACATTTAGGTTCCACACTGGAGCCGGTGGATGCCTTGGAGGAATCACTCTTTTGAGTCCCTCTAAGAAGGCTTTGATGGCGGGCACCCTGAATAAAGAGAGGAGTTGCCTGTTTTGAAGATAGGCGGCTAACACGGTGAGGTGTATACGGATGGAGCTATGCGCCAGATTGCATCTGTATAAGTGTAACAGGTAACAGATTATGTTCTGAATGGATGCATCCAGCGGATTAATGTCATTGTGAGTACAGTAAATGACAAACCTTTTCCATTTAGCCGCATAGCAAGCCCTGGTTGTGGGTCTCCTGGCCTCCTTGATGATATCCATACATTCAGGAGGCAGGTTGAGGTAGCCAAACTCTAAGACTTCAGGAGCCGCCAGATCGCTAGGTTTAGCTGCTGCGGATCTGGGTGCTGAATTGCGCCAAGGTTCTGTGTTTGATGCGGTACCACGGAAAGTTCTAGAAACGTGGTGTACCATGGCTGGCGTGCCCACGTGGGAGCAACTAGGATGAGTGTTAGGGAGTGTTGCCGCAGTTTGCGTGCCACCAGCGGTATCAAGGGCGCTGGGGGAAAAGCATACGCAAATCTGCCGGACCAGTTTATCCATATCGCATTGCCCTGTGACTGCGGATGTGGGAACCTGGCGGCAAAGCTTTGGCATTTTGCGTTTTAGTTTGTGGCGAATAGGTCCATCTCTGGATGACCCCACTGTTGGAAGTACGGTTGGAGTACCGACGGATGTAGCTCCCACTCGTGCATCTTGTGGCTGTGTCTGCTGAGCAGATCCGCCATCTGGTTGTCCTTGCCCGGGAGGTGTTCCGCCATGAGGAATATGTTCCTCTGAATGGCCCACTTCCACATGCTCTGAGCCAGATGAGACAACTGTGGAGAGTGTGTTCCTCCCTGTTTCTGTATGTAGTACATGGCAGTCATGTTGTCCGTCCGGATCAACACGACTTTGTTGCACAAGTGTACTTTGAATGCCTTCATTGCCAGGAAGATCGCCATCAGTTCCAGAAGGTTGATGTTCATCTTCTTTTGCTGTGTCGTCCATAGTCCCTGCACTGTGTAAGTGAGTACATGAGCTCCCCATCCCTGGAGAGACACGTCCGCCGTCAGTATTATTTGTGGAACAGGCTCTTGGAACGGTCGGCCCTTGCAAAGGTTTTGTGGATTCCACCAATGCAGAGAGTTGGATGCCCGACCGCTCACCAACACTAGGTCTGTCAATTGTCCTTGAGCCTGATTCCATTGTCGTGCCAAGCACTCCTGAAGCAGGCCCATGTGTAGTCTCGCGTGCGGGACTATGAAGATGCAGGAGGCCATCATGCCTATCAGCTGCATGAACACTCGTGCTGGAAGGGAGTGTTGAGGTTTGAACTTTGTGATCAGCAGTTGCATGCTGTTGATCCTTACCAAATTTGGCTGAGCTGTGGCTTCCAGAGTGTTTATGGTCACGCCCAGGTACTGGCGCACGTGTGCGGGTTGAAGATGTGATTTTGGATAATTTATTGAGAATCCTAGACTGTGAATGGTGTGGGATATGTGGCTGGCACATTGCTGGGCTGACTTTGCCTGAACAAGCCAGTCGTCCAGGTAAGGGAAGACGTGAATGTGCTGTCTCCGTAAATGTGCAGCCACTGTCGCTAGGCACTTGGTAAAGACCCTGGGTGCTGTTGTTACTCCGAAAGGGAGAACTTTGAACTGATAAGGTTGATCCTGAATAGTGAACCTGAGATATTTTCTGTGTGACTGGTGTATGGGTATGTGGAAATACGCATCTTTCAAATCCAGTGTGGCTAGGAAGTCTCCCTGACTGAGTAACGGTAGAACCTGCTGGAGGGTGAGCATATGAAAATGCTCTGACAGAATGTAATGGTTGAGGGGTCTCTGGTCTTGTATAGGTCTGAGAGATCTGTCCTTTTTTGGGACCAAGAAGTACAGAGTACACTCCTGTCCCCTGTTGGTTTACAGGCACAACTTCTATTGCACCTTTTTGCAGCATACTTAGTACTTCCTGCTGCAATAATGCCAAGTGCTCTACGGACATAGGACGGTGCTTTGGCGGTATGTTGGGTGGAGTGGACATTAATTCGAGACAGTAACCGTACTGGATAATTTCCCTGACCCACCTGTCTGTGGTGATGGACTTCCAGACTGACAGGAACTGTTGGAGTCTCCCCCCCGACAGGTGTTCTGTGGTCGGGGGGCAGGGAGAAGGCGTCCCTGTTGGTTTTTGGGGGAGGAGCTGGTGTTGCCATACCCACGTCCTCTGCCTTTGGTGCTGGATCCACGATATCCACCTCTATTGTTTTTATCATAGGTACTTTGTGTATTCCCTTTATTGTACTGCTGCTGGGACCCCCGACCTCTAGCTGCTCCTCTATTCCCGGGGCGACGAAAGGAGCCACTCCGAAACTGCTGCGACTGCAGAGCCCCCATAGATTTTGCAGTTTCACTGTCTTTCTAAATTTTTTCGAGGGTAGTGTCAACCTCGGGGCCAAATAAAAAGTCTGGGTTGACCGGTTGATTTAAGATATTGTTCTGAATTTCAGGTTTGAAGCCTGAGATTCTCAACCATGCGTGCCTCCTAAACATTACACCAGTGTTGATCGCCCTCGCTGCAGTGTCGGCTGCATCTAGTGCGCATTTGATGGACGCATTTGTAAGGAGTTGGCCCTCTCTGATAAGGAGCTCCGCTGCCTCTTTGTAATCATCTGGCAAGTGTTGTAGCAGCGATTCTAGTGTGTCATAGTGTGACCTATCATAACAGGCCAGGAGTGCCTGGGTGTTGGCAATGCGCCAGATGTTTGCTGCTTGCGCTGCTATCCTTTTGCCTGATGTCTCCAGCACTTTGGTCTCCTTGTCGGGGGGAGGAGTATCACCTGTTTGTGAATACGCTCGTTTGCGAGCATTAGAAACAACCATGGAGTCGAATGGTAATTGACCCTTAATGTACATAGGGTCTCCGGGTGCTGGCTTGTATTTTTTTTCGATTCTCAGGTTCAACACCCGTGCCCTGGTTGTTTCTTTAAAAATGTCTTTTGCAGGTTTTAGAACCCCCTTCAACATTGGCAGAGTTTTGACGGTTTTCTCAGAGGAGGCGAACGTGTCCACTAAGAAATCCTCCTCTACAGTATCAGAATGGAGTTCTACTCCATGATTGGCAGCAGCCCGTTCAATGAGGGCATTAAAGGCAGCAGTATCCTCCGTGGGAGATGTCTTTATATTATAAAGCTGCGTGTCAGGAGCATCTGGTGCGTTACCCTGGTCGGTGGGGTCTCCCCATGCCTGATCTGGGTCTTGCAGGTGGTCATCAGGATCGATATCCACCGGATAAGTGGATCATCCCCTATATAGTCCTCTCCGTCATCTGCCTCCAAATGCGTTGGAGAAAAAGACGGTGGGTCCTGAAGGTAGGGTTGAAAGGTTCCTTGAAGCACTGGTGTGGAACTTGCTGGCAGTTTCTGTTTTAAAGGAATCTTGTAGGACGCCAAACCCTGCTCTGGTGTAATTTTCCGCTTGCGGAGCAGCAGCCGACCAGTGTCGGCTTCGATAAAGTGTTCCTGCAAAGGCTCGACATCGAGTTGTCCATCGGATAGTGTCTGTTTGGTGGACACGTGTCCGAATTTCGAACATTTTCGGTGCCCTGGGCGGCGGCAATCCAAATGTGATGTGCGCCGGCGCAGAGTGTGCTTTTGCGACCTTGCGCGGTTCGGGACCCGACTTTGGTTCGAGGGTTGCCCGGTCCCTGATGCGTTGCAACGACGCTGAGACCTGTTGCAATGTGAACGCAGATGGCGCTTTGGAACCGGTAGGCACCTTGGAGGCAGGCGTCGATGCGGTGTCCGATTTTTTCCCAGTCTTTGGGTCGTCGATCCGAAGGTTGGTATCGACGCTCCTCGGAGCCGATGATTTGGTAGGCGCCGCATTCTTTGATGTCGACGCAGACGGATCGACCACCATGACCTTGGTGAGTTGGGCCGCAATCTTCGGTGCCATAGGCCGAGGCGCCTTGTGGGGACCGAGGGCCTTCTTTGACTCGGTACCGGAACCCTTCTTGGTGAGCTCGGCACCAAAGTCCTTTTTGGCGTGTTCGGTGCCGATGACCGGCGTCGAAGGAGTGGAGGGCTTAGAGGCCTTTGGTCTGACCTGAACCAGTTGCACTTTCGGTTTCGATGTAACCGGTGCGACGGATGGTTTCGGTTTCACTGAATGAAATCCAGTCGTCTTCGACATTAATGGCTCCTGTAAAATGTTCGAGGGCGGGCCGAAGAACTGTGTGACTGATCTCGGGTAAGGCCCGCAGGCGATCCCTCGACCTGAGCCTTATGAAGACTGTCTCTCGGCCTCCGTATCGACAGATGGCCTACCTCTTCGCTGGAGCTGTCTTCCTCGGCCCCAAGGGCCTCATCGTCGTCTCCTACCTCGCCGATGTCTTCATCCTCGAAGATCACATCATCTTCTTCCGATCGGGATTCACGTTTGGAAGCATGGCTGGAGTCTGTCTGCTACGCTCTCGACTTCCTCATCCTCGATTCCGAAGATGTTGACCGGGGCAGGCGCTGATTGCTGTGCCTCCAATCTCGCCCCCCGTCGATTCCGCAGAGTCTTCTTCGAGCGGAACCGGGCGCAGGCCTTACATTTTGACTCATCATGATCCGGTGAGAGACATTTGTTGCACACCGGATGGACATCGACGTGTGGGTATTTCGCATGGCATAAAGGACATCTTTTGAAAGGAGTCCTCGATTCCATCGTCGAGCGTTGATCGATGTTCGGACCGAAGCAGATCCGAAAAGCGTGAAGAAGTTACTAAAAAAAAAAAAAAAAAAGCTGGTCGATACCGAACGCGAACAATACCGACGAAATCTAAAGGCCTTTTGGCCTTAAACTAAAGTTTCCGAACTTGAGCTAAGATAAGCACATCCGAACCCAATGGCGGAAAAAAACAATCTGAGGATGGAGAAGATGCCCATGCGCACTGTAGTCCAGGGGAGGAGCCACCTATCTCATGATACTTCGAAGACTCTTCCAGGACAACAATGTGCAATCATCCGGACCCAACACTAGGCGGCGATCTATGCACAGATATGAATTCAGCAGCCCACATGCCTCGAACCTACTAGATCCCATCATTGCTGCAGAAGAGAAACTTCTCGGGCCCAGCAGATCATAAGACACCATAGGCCTGTTACAGATGACCCACTTTTTGTGTCCTCCACATCCCAACAGGAGAGAATATTTGTTCAGGGGACATTTTCTAAGCACACCCCAACGTGTTCCCTTTAGCTCCTCAGATCGGAAGTCCAAGAAACTGGGCAACGTTGGTTGCAAATTTTTAGAATCTGGCAGTGTGGGTCTCTCCAATACGGTCATCTATCCCTTAGGATGATATGTCTACTCATGATGGGCATATGCAAAACTGGCGGAGTGATGGCATGGATGCATCAAACCAGCTCTTGCCCTCTGGATGAACTTCTTTGACAGTTTCTCAGTCTTATGACACGACTGGCATGCTAGATTACCTGCAACTAAACCTATCAAAGCAGAACATTCAGTTGTGTGAGTTGCAATGTGTCAATCACTTTAAAATACCACCTTCCAGATGTCTTATGATTTGCGTTGTCCCTGGCAAGCAATGCCTGGCAATTGTTACAGTTAAGTTCTATCTGGCAGCACTGACTGACTTCATATGTCTGCCTGACTAGCCTCCCCAGTTTACATCACCATTGGTGGAGTATTTTATTTTATAATTACTTTACTTATTCTGGCCTTTTCACTTTCTGAGTGAGAATTGAGCCTTGTTTTGACTGATTGCATTCGAGCCAATGCAGTTGCCTAGTTCTTGCTCTGAAACGGGTTTTGTTTGTGGAGGTTACTTATGCTCACAGGGTCAGTAAACTTGCATCGCCTGCCATACTGGGAGAGGTGTTGCGCAGTGGCAAGGGAGGCTGACTCCGGAGTGTGGGGTTCAAGGTTCGATCCCCAGCGCAAGAGGCAGATCAGCTCAGCATCGTGTGACTATGGGCAACAGCTCACTTGTTCTTCCTGACGGCTTGTGCTTTACAAATACCGGGTTATACTTGGGGCTTGCTTGAGTACCTTTTTCTAGTGCCATTTGCAAACAAGTGTTTTGTGCATGGCAAGTAGAGGGTGTCACATTCTCTATAAAAAAATAAAAAAAAGATATATAGATCTATATATATATATTTATATCTATATATATATCTTTATCAACCACACCAACTGCTTCACAAATTGCTCAACACAGCCAAGCAGCACCTGATTAACTTTGTAACAGTTTGGGAAGAGGTGAATGAGCCTGAACTGTCAAGGGTTCTACCGCACGGAAAATTAAGGAAAACGAGAGACTAAATAGTGCATTTTTCAGCAGCAGAAAGTGGCTAAAAAGCCATAGGTTTTACAGGCAGTAACGAATAATTCAATGCTTCGTGGTCTACTGTGATAGGACCTCTCCCCAAAGGAAACGTTGGTGGGGAGGCGGGGTATCATTGGGCTTGCGGGCACGTGACCTTTTTGCCGGCTTAATCATTCATGCCTGTTAACCCGCGCAGTGAACGCGCGCAGCGGGCGCGCCGGCGGCGCGCCGAACGGTGCGCCAAAGGCAAGCCCGTCTGTGCCCGTCCGTGGCCAGAACCCCTGCCCCTCTGCCTTTTACAGGGTCCCCAAGGTTAGTCTACACCTCGCCACAACTTCTTGCCCTACGGCCGATCTGCCATGCTGATTGCTCTCTTAGCTGTTAACGTTTTTGCCCAAACCTGTTCGGGGACCCATTGTTCCTTCTTTTTGACCCACCCTTAGGAGTACGACTGCAGAATAACCACGACCTCCGAAAATACTGTTCCTAAGTTCCGCTTCTTAAGTCTAAACTGTCGCTCCCTCCCTAAGCACAAATGTTTCATTTTTGACCTCCTTTTGGAAGATTCGCCAGACACCTTCTTTTTAACTGAGACTTGGCTTCACGACAGTTCTGGGCCAGATATAGCTACTGCTCTTCCTTCCAATTACGCCATCGCCAGATTGGACAGAACCACTGGGATAGGCGGGGGAATTGCTGTTATTTATAAACATCTTTTTCAATGTAATTTAGAATCTGTCAACCTTCCTAACTGTGAAGCCGCATTATTTAAACTTATACTTACTCCTAAACTTTCCTTCTCAGGGCTTTTGATTTATCGCCCTCCAGGTCCCTCCTCATTGTGTTCGGCTACTTTGCCTGCTTTGGTATCTTCCCTGCTTATGACATCCACTAACTTCTCTTTACTTGGCGATCTGAATCTCCATTTGGAAGAAGTCACAAATGTCACATGTTCCAATCTCATTGCCGATCTTTTAGCCATGAATGTGACCCTCTGTAATTTCGGCCCTACTCATAAAGCCGTCCATTTTTTAGATCCTATTTTTTCTAATGTCACATCTATTGTATGTGAACCAGCTTTACCAATTCTTTGGTCGGACCACTTCCTATTGAAATTCCATATTCTGGCTCCTGTCAGTTTACCCTCTGCCTTCCCCCAGTCTATGTTTAATAGGGATTGGAAAAAAGTCGATATCACTCTGAATAACCTGCTAAGTGAAAATACCCCTTCCATTACTTCGCAGGTACCCGTTTCTGCAAAAACTATTCACAGTTGGCTGGCCCATGCTGTTGATGTATGCCTTCCTCCTATTAAGAAAAAGATAACTTATCACCACCCCCCTGCTCCATGGTTTACTGACAGTCTTAGGATTTAAAAATCTAAATGCAAAGCTTAAGAAAGGAAATGGCGCCGTAACTATGCCCCGGATCTGAAAATAGCTTACAAAAATTCTCTCAAAACCTATCATGATTTATGCAAATCTACGCAAGCTGCATATACCTGTAATACTATCAACACTGCTACCAATCGTCCAAAGACACTCTTTAGCTTAGTGAAAAACCTCGCTGGCGCTCAGACCTTAGCGAAATCCCTGCCTCTTGACAAGCAATCATGTGAGGATCTTGCAAATTTCTTCTCAGATAAAATAGAGCTTATCCATTCAGAAATAGCAAACTTCTCCCTGACTTGCGTGAGGTTCCCTTCAATTCCGGTAGACACCTTTCAGGAACATTCCAGTGTCCCCTTCAAATTGGCCTCTTCTGGAATTGGAGTCTTTTATTTCCATTCTTGGTACAATTAAATCTGGTTCTCCAAATGACCCTTTACCTATTTCCATTATTAAACAACTTGATCCCGTTCATCTTCAAGTTATTATGGAAGTTCTCAATTCTTCCTTGCAATTATCTACTGTCCCGTCGGTCTGGAAGCATTCCATGGTTGTCCCTCTGTTAAAAAAGCCTGCTGCTGATCCCAAAGTTCTGTCTAATTTTCGACCCATCTCTCTCATACCTATTTTTTCTAAGTTTTTGGAAAGACATATCCACACTCACCTTGCCAAGTTTGTGGATACAAATAAATTACTCCACTCCTCACAGTCTGGCTTTCGTGCTGGTTTCTCGACTGAGACCACACTTTTAGGCGTCACAGAAAGACTGCGCTACCTATTGGATTCTGGTGATACAGTCGCACTCATACTATTATATCTGAGCACGGCTTTTGATACCATCTCCCACCCCATCCTGATTAACACTCTGAAATCTTTTGGCATTTGCGGTTCTCCTTTGGACTGGCTATCCTCCTTCCTTACTGACCGCACTTTTCAAGTCTTTTCTGCATCGGACTGTTCTAACGTCTTTCCTTCTCCTTTTGGAGTTCCCCAGGGCTCCATCTTGAGCCCCTTGCTCTTTAATCTGTATGTCAGGCCCCTTGCTGGCATTGCTGTTAACGCAGGACTGTCTTTTTACATACGCTGACGACTCCCAAATCATTTTTTCGCTTTCCAAATCAGATTCCTCTTCTTCCTTCTCTGCTCTCCAGTTGGGCCTATGCCAAATTGATGTTTGGATGAACAACAACTATCTAAAGCTAAACGCAAATAAAACGGAGGTCCTTATTCTAGGTAAACAGAAGGATCTTTGGGGCGCCTGTCACTGGCCGAACGAGTTGGGTACCCTTCCTCGTCCTGTCGACCATGTCTGTAACCTGGGCTTCTACATTGATGACTCCTTAAAAATGCACCATCAAGCTATTAAAGTTGCAGGCACCTGCTTTACTATCTTGAAATGGTTGCGCAAAATTATCTGGATGCTGCCTAAAGACACCCAAAAAACCGTAGTCCATGCTCTTATTACTTCACGGCTGACTACGGTAACATTCTGTTTTTGGGTGCAAATAAGGCGGTATCCCGTAGGCTGCAACTTGTGCAAAACTCTGCTGCCCGACTTCTATGTGGGGTTCCTAGATGTTCTATCTCCCATCATCTCCGCGACCTGCATTGGCTTCAAATTGACAAGCGGATCGAGTTCAAAGCTCTGACCTTTATGTTTAAAATCAAATGGGGCTTAGCACCGGACTATTTACAGACCCTTGTCTGTCCTTATGTTCCAACTCGTCATCTTCGCTCTGCCTCACTTGAAAAATTTCATGTTCCTAGGTTTAGACTTTCTAGAATGGGAGGTAGATCCTTTTCCGTCTTGGGTCCCTCTCTTTGGAACTCAATTCCTCTGGTCATACGTAGGGAACCTTCGTATCCCCACTTTCGTCGTTCACTGAAGACTTGGCTCTTTAATCATTAACTTTTCCTTTTTCAGTTTTCGCGTCTAGGCGCCGGGAAACCCTTGTTGGGTAGCTGTTGCGCCATATAAATTAAATAAATAAACGTAAAAAAATAAATAAAAAGTAGCTGTGTTATTACAGCACAAAGTTCCAAAGACTAGGATAAAATTCCAATTTTGAAAAATCTGAATTAGTATTTTGGTAGACCTGCCTATCACACTCAAAAAGTATAAGACCTGTTTTATTTCTGCTTTTCACTTCATTCCATTTTCATTCCTTTGAATTAGATTGCCTGCCATACAATACAACCAAACTCTACTTAAAATAGGAAAAGTGGTAAAATGAAACCACAGATCTCACAATCGCTGCTCGACGCAGGTGAGTAATCATCAAGTATTAAAAACGTATCTATATGAAATGTCTTCCACATGAGTTAAAACAATCAGAGCAGCAGGAATAAGAGGACTGAATACGGAAATGTCATATCAAGAAGGGCACCTAAATCTGTATGAATTATCACTACACATTTGAAATATTACTCACATCTAATCATTTAGTCACACAAGTCAGCTTTTTGTTGGATGACTAAACTCACAGGACCCCAAAATGCTAAATATTTTTTTTGCCAATTAAAAAACCTATTTTTTTTTCCTAAAGAAATTTAGCAAACAAGCCCACAAACGTTTCATTTTCAGAAATTAAACCAGTGGCGGCTGGTGGAATTTGAAACTGGTGATACTGATGCAGAACAAATCAACGCATGCGAGCAAAGCGAGCGAGCCCGACGGCAATAAGCGGGGTCTCGCCACATGAAGAAATTGCCATCTTTTTGGTGCGATTTTCAGCACTTTGTGATAAATGGACTAAAAATTCAGGTCTTCTAGGCATTCATAAAAGAAAAGTCATACATTATTTCAGAGAATTTCTGGGTTGCCACGCAAGTCTGACTTCTGAAGAGGGCTAGAGTACTAAGCAAGACTACTTTGGTTCTACCCTTTCAACTAGCAAACACTAGTTAGCGATGTGAACTAGTTCAATTGACAAATCCGGAGTCTAGGGAGAGTCCCTCTCCTGAGAAAGAAATTAAAGATTGGCAAATGGTGCATTTTAAAGCAAATGAATGCAGCAATAAAGCAAGGCTTATTAAGCAGTGGGAACGTATAGTCTTGAAATATTAAACATTAAAAACTGCCCCATATCTTCTTGCATTAATTTGTACAGTTACTGTAATATGTAAATTGTTATGCATGACAACTTTAGCCCTTTAAAATGTATGCTTGCCCAGTGTCTTGCACTGCATGCAGCATTAACTTTGGAAAATATGTTCTAACCAGACTTCGGGAAGCTCCCACAGCTGCTGGCTGTAACCAGTAATATAGACACATGTGCAGACAGGTCTACAAGTGAGAAGAAAAAAGTGGGTGCTCCCTATAAAGGAACATGCCAAATACATTTGTGATTCCCATAGTGTGCCATCAGACCGGTATTTTGGTTTCTCTTGGAGATTTAATTTTAACCAGACAAATGGCACAGCAACTGACATACGCCTAAAGCCAGTCAGTATGATTGGCTTTGTCACTGGGTGTTCGCTGTTAAATAATGATTTCTTATAAATAATTAACATTGAAAATGTTTAAATTCTGAAATAGTGAGTCTGTGAATTAAATAGCATTGAGGCCTATGGAAGGAGTTTTGGCCTTCAATTATGTGTGCTCTATGTTAGATATGTATCCTCTTTCTCTTTGCATATCATGTCCAACTGCACATCTTCAACCCCCTCTCCTAACTCTTCAGAATCCTCTTTTCACTGTTCCCAGAAAGCCCTTCCTCACTGGTCAATAGACTTGTACTGCAAGAAAACAAGGGTATAACGGAGTGTAGGCATGCACAGATTGCCAACTCCTTGGATAAGACAAGCAGGAGTCCTGTCAGCTGCTCCAAACTGCAATTGACACTGAACAAGGCTTAAACCTGTGTTATGGACTGCACAAGTCGAAGATGAAGACTGCAGAAAATATCCAAATAAGAGGAAGCGATGGACCCAGTGTTACAGAACAGTTTAGCATGAAAGAAGCCAGAATAGACATGTTGGGAGTGGGTGAAAAACAAGATGAGTATAGACCAGCCAGACATTCTAGGTTGCATAGAATTTACATTTACTACTCAGTCACACCTTGTACACAACCTAGCCAATTATTCTGTGCTGTGGTCCCATGCTCTGTGCAGCCCATCGTTCTGTACTACAATGTGCAATGCAATGTGCTGCATAGTGAAGTCCCACTTGTTTCTTTGTGCAGTGTTGTGCCCTGCAAGGCACAGTTCCCTCTCTCCCTGACCTGCGTAGACTTGTATTCTGCATTGAGCATTCATGTTCACGCTGTTCTATCCCATTTTTCAAACATGCTTACCCTACATTCCACACAGGGCTATTTTCAATTATATGCTGCATTCTACACATAACACGTGGTGTAATCACCCAAAATCAAGTTTTTTAAAGGAGTCTGATCTCTCTCGTGTGCTGACCAGCCCTATGCTCGGACCTGCACTTTTCCAACAGTCTAGTCTGTGCTTTTAAGTCCAACCCTCTGGACTATACCATGTTTAGCGCAGCACATCCCTTCATGCTGCACTATTGAATGCCACTTTTTGCACAGCGCAGGTTCATGTTCCGCACCGCCCGCCCAGTACCCATTCCACATCAGCCTTTCCACACAGTCCACGTTGTACAAACGCTCAATCCACGCTGCACAGTAACACATCCTTCAACGTTTAGTCAAACACTTAAAATTCACCTTGCTGTAACGCAACTGAATTTGCACAAAATCACTCCGTGTAATATTTCCCTAAAACAACCCTTCCTCTCAGCGCACAAAAATATTGAAGGTAACACACCACGAGCCTGCTGGCTAACGAAAAGTGCCCGGAGACGCAACAAAATCAGCCCCGAGGGACATTATTCCACACCCACATCACTTACTAATTGGCACCAAGAAACAGAAGCAACTTGGAGCGGCTTTCTGTTTATATATATATTTTTTAAACTCTGCGCTTAAGTTTTTGCAGTCAGGTGATGGGCTCAGTCAGCAACGCAGGTTCCAGACATCATTCACAGCACAGTTGCATGCACGCAGTTTTTAGAGGTTTTTCAATACCCCACCAGACTTGCATATTTACTGCCCGCTTTTATTGCTAGTGAGCCAACAGGTCAGAGTGCTTGATAAAAATATTGCTAAAAAACAGTTTATAGAGCAGTTCGATGACAAGGAATGAGAATCAGCAGGGTGGGGGAGGGGTGAATGAGAGCAAGCAGGTGAGGTGAACTGAAGGGTGTCTGGGGGTGCAATGGGGAGACTGAGGAATCTAGAGTGAGGGAAAGAAATAGTTGAGTAAAATAGGTGCGTGGAGGTGAGAGAACACAGGAGCGTGAGAACTTTAAGGAGGGCCATGAAGAAGAGAGAGAATGAACAGCAGCCGGCTAGCTGGACAGTGTGGGGTGTTCAGAGTGATGTGCGAGGGGGACACGAAAGGCGAATACGGATTATAGAAAGAAAGGTGAAGATGGAGGAGCGGGGGTGGGAAGAGTACGGGGGTGATGTGGAAGCGAGAAGGAAGCAGCAGTGCACTGAGCGAGGTTCATAAGGAACGTGAGGAGTTCCCGTAATAGTAGTAATAATAGCAAGTGTAGTTTGACATATAGGGGGCAGTCACGTGAAACATGCTGCATAGGTTTGCCACCTCGCCCTATAACTGCAGACAGTGTTCCCATCACTTCCGGACACCTCTGCTAGAAATCATTGTTACCGGTGCGTTAGCCTATTCGATTTAACGGAAGCCAGCAAAGACTACAACTCCTGTGATGCTTACATCGTCAAATGACTAAGACTGTAAAGAAGCGTGATGGGCTGGGCATGAGGCACGCCAAAAACCTAAGGTGGAGAAAGAGCAGTGCCACGCACCACTCTCTTGTCCCCCGAATTCTTTACTATCTGCAGATTGGTGCCCATGGCGCTATGGCCAGACATACACACAGCACAGTCCCCCACATCCACCTAAAAACACACAACTCCCTAGCCACTTGTGCACACATACGGGCTTGCACGCACACATACTTGCACAATGACTCACAAGCGTGTAGTAACTTACACGGTTCAAATTCACTCATTGGCTAAAACACTCAGTGACAGACACACTCGTACATAGAAATGGTAGCCGATTAGACAATGCATGCAGTGATTTATTGTATTCCACTTCAAGCCCAAGGTAGCACACGTGCTTCAGTCTCTGTGTGCTGCTTCAAAACAACCCATTCCTTGTTCTTTCTAGCAGTGTCATTTTATTTCCGGCAGGGCACAAAACAGAGCCCAATAGAGACCCGTTTCGAGGCCTCCTTTAAAAAACTGCCGGTGCTCAGCACCGGTGAGACCCGGCCCACTTAAAGCCCTGCCTACACCATTAAAAAGCTACTCTATGTCGGTTGGTGTCTACTGCACCGACACGCTTTGTGCATGCAGGTGTGTGCATGCAGGTGTGTGCATGCGGGTGGGTGCCTGGCTGCTGCACTAGCCTGCCCCTGCGCGTGTGGGTTCAATAACAGACCACTGTGTGCAGGCATGTGTCTCTTCCATTAGCATGTCACTTTGTGTAGCCACATCAGCATGGCACAGGACACCTTTCGTCCCCATCTCCACACACTTGTACGGGCAGGTACCTGCTCCCCGCACCTTCCGCTGCGCAGGCAGGTGTCTACATCGCTAGCAGGCCACTGTACGCAGGCAGGTGCCGCCAACCCCACCATGCACCAAGTGCAAGCAGTTATCTAGTGACGCGCACGACCCACACCATGTGCAACCAGCAGGCGTCACCCCTCAGGTCTGCAGTGCCAGCGAGTAAACAGGTGCCAACTCTCCTCCGGGTCAGCGTAAGGAAAGAGTTGTCTGTCTCCCTAACGCACACCCCTTGGTGTGCCAATCCTGCACAAACTCTGAGACCCGCTACAGCCAGAGGAGCCTGGCCGGTCCCCTCCTCCGTACTCTGTAGCACGGTAGCACCAGTGACTGCGCACTGTGTCCCTTCTAAGTGCACGTACGCGTGTACCCAGTACCCACAATGCGCGAACGGGTGGCCCTGCACACTTTAACCAAAGATAAGCCCGCTCCCACAGCGCCTTCTCTCGGGTGGGGGCCAGGGGAGCTGGTTTAAAATTAAAATAAAAAAAATAAAAATAAAAAAAAAATAAAAAAAAAAAACTTACCTGACCGGGTCCGTGCCGCCTTGGCACCTTATGCGTTCTGCCTCAACTTCGGAACTGGAACAGTCGCGTCACAACCCCTCTCAGCCAATACTGCTGCTGCTCCAGCAGCGCCAGGATTGGCTTGAGCAGGGATACTCCCCCGCCCATTAGGAGACCAGGGGATGTGACAACAAGCAACCCTCGCTCTCCTAAGAGGAAGACTAGTGCGCACGTTCGGGCTGGTCATACAAATGACCAGCCCAAAGCCGAACATGCGCACTAGTGCGCTCACCCGCTGTCAGTCTGAGTTAAACCCTCAGTGCTGCCGCAGCCTCACCCCCTTCAGCATGACAGCGTCCTGATTGGAACTAGTGTCAGAACAAGTTCTGACGCTGTAGAACGAAGAATTTGATATCTTTAATTATAACGATGAATGGGGCCGTGCCGGCATTAGTGGGGCAGCGCCCCAATGGATGCACCGCTCCTGAATTAAACTCATTCTACATATCATTTTCTGTTTGCCCTTATCCTGGCAGGGATAACCAAGTCACACAACCAAGTTAAGTAAGGGCCAGTTTAGAATGTGCTTCAATTTCATTTAAAAACTATTCCATGTAGAGCGATCATAAAGCCGCTATATAAACACTATCACAGGCATACGAGATGTTCCATGGCCTATGCTGCCTGGGTGCTGCGTGCGCACCAGAGTCAAAAAGCACAATAAAGCAGCTCTCTCCACCCATTACCGTCCACACAACAAATGGCAAGCACGGGATCCTTTAAGTAAACAAACTGCCACCTCGAGCAGGAAAAAACTTAATTTAGGTCATTTATCCGGTAAAATGTAATGAAGGGTCGTACCTTGATCAAGAGTCAACAAACTGTCTATTCTAGAAATTAACTGAACCCACAGCACCTAGAAGCAGTTCTTTCCTGGGTGCAGGTGCTAAGTTTCCTGGAGATGAAACATGAACACAAACTGAAAATGTTCCACGGTGCAGTCAGCAGTTTCCTTTAGATGGTCTTTAAACTGCTTCTTCTAACCTGTATTTAGTTGAAGGAAATTCTCTTAATCGTTCATCTTAAGGTGCACATGAAGCAGCGGCAAGAGAGAACTTGCCCCTCCCGTTGTTTATACGTGTGTCTGTCTTGGGTGTAGGGCCCAAGGTCACTGGCTGCGAGACCCTCGAGTCTGTGGAGGAAGCGGTCTGGATTCCCTTCGAGCAGAGTGCACGTTTCCCCGGTCCTGCACCTACCTGGACGAGACTGTTCATGGGAGAGTTTCCGACACAGGAGGAAGCGAATGAGATCAGGGCATTTAGAGGAAAGGGACTCCAGCTACATTTTTAGATTTTTCAATACAAATAATAAACTAGGCGGACAGCGTGTCCTCTTTAAATGGCCAAGGAAGGAGACAACCAGGTACAGGCGGCCTGGCCTGCTGCTTAATCACGTACTGAAAGTGAGGGGTCAAAATACCGGGTAGTGTAGTCCGCAATTAGAATTTACCAGCACAGACTTTCATTTACCAGTGGAGCGGTGAAATACCGGTCGGATGGCTACCCAAATGGCAAGCAACCTATGTTATGGCGTGGCTGGCGCCAAACACCCACTCCGCACAAGCTCCTCCGCTCAAGGAATTTGGCTCTCCCCTGACCATGCTCTTTCATCTCTGCTTCATGCCTCCATCTTACTCTTTTACAAAGTCACGAATCGCAGGGCATTGGTGTAAAAAAGATAAGATCCACGTAGGCAAGTGACAGTCAGGATCTTTATTCAGGAAGAACTTCACATACGGAGCGGTGCCGGCATGACTACAAGTGAGATAGTCTTAGCTCCAACCGACATCCCCAACCCACACACTGCATAATGATTCTCCCCATACATTTAACCCATTCTACCTACCTATGTCCCACACATCTTCCCCAAAACAATATAAAACTACAATCCGAAAAGATAAAAGCATGTAATACTACTAAAGAGTAGAACTGCTCAGTATCACCTTGACCCAGAAACACAAAGTGAAGGGATTACCCTAGTAGATGACCTTTGAAATGTCCAGGTAGTTTTATTCCTTGCTACACGCGCGCGCACACACACATCTGTGTCACCTGCATTGTTCTTCAAATTTGCACTCTCACACTTCTATCATTACTTTCCCTACACCCCACAACCACATCATCCAAAGTACATGTCACTTCCACCTCATTCTCACATCTTGTAAAACACTACCACTATTCATGATTAGACTCACTACCATCTCCCTTCACACTACAGACTCACGTGACGTAAATTTCACACTTTCCCATCGTCAACTTCAATAGTACTCCCAAACACCTTGATCTACTTTAAGAGTTCTAACCAACAGACTGCCCCTTTTTCTACAAAACATGGTTTTACATGTACATACTGTCCCATATTTACAAAAGGCAATCTCCTATGGAAATTTTGTCCATGACTAGTTTGTTCCTGTAACAATTCCAATGTCTTCCTCATTTTTTGACCCTCTTGCACTCTAAATAACCTCATTCTTATTCCTCAATCGTCACGGAACCAACTTTGCAGAGGGTTTCCTTCCTCTTAATTCAAGAAGCAGCCTGACCGTCACAGAATGTGGAGTAACTGTACGAAAATCTTTTCTAAAGTGATTTTTCCACAGTAAACAACATTTTAAAGCTAACTGAATAGGCCCTTTTATGACTATTAAAAAGTTCCCCATGGCCATTCCCTTCTGGATGGTACAGTGACACATGTTTAATGCCACAATTCTTCAAAAACAATTTCATTTTCTTAGAAAAGATCCGTTGTCTGATCCTAACATTTCTGGGGTACAATCTAGTTTTTTTTTTTGTTTTTTTTTAACAGAGTTTTACATAGCGCGAAATTGACCCGAAGGTTACACGAGCCCCAGTTGCATTGCATGAGGACACATTTATTTTTGTTAGGCACGGGGAGATTAGGTGATTTGCCCAGAATCACAAGATGTTGCGCACCCTTGCTGAGACTCGCACCCTGTTCCCCAGATTCGATAGCCAGGCACATATTCGAATTCATAATGAAACATTTTTAACTTTGATGCCAATCTTGCCAGTCTAGGAGTTAGATTCCTACCCCCACCCAGTTTTAAAATATTGACTAAGGGTTTTTGGTCAATGTGGATTTTAATTTACCCCCCCCCCCCCCCACATACAATCTGAATCAGGAAACGGCCACTACAACGCGGCCGTTTCCACGCATAACAGTAACCACGCATGCATTACAAAGCATGCGTGGTTATCATGATTGCATTTACCACACATACCTTTACTACGAGATACGTAGTAAAGGCATGTGTGGTAAAGGTAATATTAAAAAAGGGGGGTCTCCCCCCACAAAAAAAAACAAGCATTTGCAATGCAATAAGTCTCGCATTAATGCAAGTTTAACCTGTTGGCATTGTAAATGACAAAGCCCTTTATTTAAGTTTTAAAAACGAAAACCAAAATAGGTATTGTTATTTGCAATGCCAATAGCTCAAACTCGCATAAATACGAGACCGATTGTATTGCAAATGCTTGTTTTGCTGTAGCATGTATACAACAGTTATTCCTAAGGGACTTAAAAGGAAAAAAAAGAAGAGTTTTTTTTTTAACCTTTCTCCCACTATGTGCAGATTTGTCCAGTGCCAAAATGATTACACCAGTGGTAATTACAATGTAATCGTAACCACATAGTAGTTATCACAGAATGCAAGTCCCAGCTGCAGATAGTCGGAGACGGAAACAAATAAGCTCCGTGCTCCACAAGGATGCAGTTAACTGAAGTGAAAAGTAAGGTAATGTATGAATACGGAGAATATATATCCCAGCCTCGTTTCTGTGTCGGTGACCTAGTGCTTCTGTATGCACTTGTAAGGCACAGGAGATCAGCGTTCCTCTATTCAGATTTGTCTGGTAATCTATTGCAGTAAGTTTGGTATTCTAAGGAGAGAGCAGGCTTGCCCATTTCGACATGTATGCTTCGTGAATATTAATAGTAGGAAGGGAAACACACTTAAGTAGTCTGCAAAAATCACACCCACATGAAGAAACCTTCCCTGTTGCAAGTAAGTGGTTGGCCCCTTTCTGTCCCATGGGAATTGATTCTCCTCAGTTTTTGCAAAGACTTCTTGTTGAAGGTGGTGGCCCAGTACATGTTGTACCATGCTGCAGTCTCCCTTCATGTATGTTCTGCTTGCTGTGTTAGTCTCACTGCATGCTGTGTGCCAATGTTTGCAACCCCTGCATGCTGCCCAAACGGTGTAGTTATTACAAACTGATGCATATGTGTCTTTTTTTTATTTAAACTTGCAGTTTACTTCTCTTGAGCCAGCACGGTGTAGGTACATGCTGATGAAGACTGGGCTCAGAGGGAAAGTGTACTTTAACAAGCAGGAAGTGGGATAAGGGAGGGGGTGGCAAATGATGTGCACTTTCACGGCCGCTTTGATGTTCTCAGTGGCCGCGCAGCTCACTGAACATCAAAGCGGCCGCGAAATGATCACGCAGGCTGCCAAATGGTGCGCGCGCCCGGCGCACATGCACTGTAGTTGGCGGCCTGAAAGCACTGGTTTGCACTTCCAAATCCCCCTTTTACAAAAGCTCTCGTGAGAGCAGCGCTAAAGCGCTGGCTCAGGCGAGACCTAAAAACCTGATTCGAGGCAATCGGCGTCATACCGTCGTTAGAGGAAACGGAAAGACACTTCCGCTTCCTGTTAACGACGTGCGACGCAGATCGGAAGAGCTTTCAGAGGAGAGGACCTAGTGAGGTAAGGGGGAATTTAGTTTAAGGGATTAATGAAGGTGTCTTGTAGCAAAGGGGTACATTTAACAGTTTGTGGGTGGGGGAATCTCACTGGGAAATGTTTTTAATGTTGAGGGGAGGGGAATTTAAAAGAAGAAAAAGGGGCGGGGGGGGTCGCAGAGGGGTATTAAAAAAAAAAAAAAAAGAAACATTTACCACGAAAATGCCTTTACTGATATACGTGGTAAATGTTAATCGTGGTAACGCATTCGCGTTGTACCGCATGCGAAGTAAAGGCATGCGTTAAAACGGAATGCGTTGTAATGACATACAACCATCTGCATCGTTCTACTGCCAATCGTTCTACTGCCCATGTAGTTGTGAGAAACTCCTTCTCAATAACGGAGTAATTGCAGTTTGCGACAGTGTGCATACGCTACAATCCATTCTGCATGATTGTTTTCCTGAGCTACAATTGCAACAACTCCATAACCACTAGCATCAGATATTACACATTTAACCACCAAGACAAATTATTTCCAACATGGCACCTGACATACTTATTAATCGCATTAATAAATTTTGTTTGGTCTTGACAATCAAACTTTTGTATTCTTCAATAGTATTCTCAACTGTTGTACGTTGGAAGCATATTTCTCCACAAACCGTGAATAAAACTCGGTCAGCTCCAAAAATGACATCAGTTCCCTATTTTCTGGTGCTTTAATAGTTGTGTCAAAGTGGCTGACTTTAATCTGAATTCTCTCCTTAGAAATTGCATGGTCTAAATATTCCACTTGCAGTTTCTCAAAGAGATTTCTCCTTTACTGTAAAACAGTTCCCCTGGAGTACCACCAAGACCTGTTTCAAGATGTAATCGTGTTTCATTTGGTCTTTACCATAAATAAAATTCTCTTGAAATACCTCTGCCCCTTTCAATCCCAATAAAATTCTGGTCAATTCCCTCTGAAAAACAAAAGGCATCCTTTTGCACTGAAACATTCCTTCAGGGGTTATGAAGGCTGTTCAGTGCTTGGATTCCTCCTCCAACACAATTTGGAGTATTCACTCGCTAGATCGATCGTTACAAAAGTAGTTGCATCACAAATGGATTACATCAATTCTTACAAATTAGGAAGAGAGAAGGTAGCCATTCAAATGGCTTCATTTAAGCTCCTTAAATCAACACAGTCAATTCTCCACTTTATTTTAAAGAAATTACCACTGGCGAAAGCCAATCAACTCTCAACAGGTTGTACAGTTTGTTTCACATTTCCTTCAATTTATCTCTATATCTCTATAGTTCAAAGGCACATTCCTCAATCTTTGTCTAAGTGGTATGACATTTCACACAAACTTATTTTGTGTTTGAATCCCTTCATTTTCCCCAACCGATCACTGAACATATTGGGAAACTCGCTCTTCAATTCTGCATATTTCACAATATCTTTTTTAACCTTTGCAACAGTATTCACAGGTCGGCATACACGGCGGACTAGCGCAAGGATCAATTTTCATACCTAGTTTCATTTTGTTAAACCAACTCAAAACCCTGGCCCCTTCGGCAACCACATTAACCTTGACATGACGACATTGGGGCACTAAATTCTAGATCTACCTAAATAAACCCCTGCGTAGGACTTATGGCCAGGCTAACTACCAGGGTTAGCATCGGGCTCATAACTCTCTACGTACATAATCTCTCAAACATGTTCTAACTCATGATTGTGTACCAGGCACACAAATCTACCATAATTTCAATTGGTATACCATCAATACTAATAGTACAACTAACCAATTTAATGGTTTTCTTGCCCTCACATTTTTGGCTAACCTATACACAACACAACACCCTACAATAATGTAATACTATGCTATACCGTGTCAAACCAAAATCAAAATGATGTTAAACAAAACACCACACCCTGCAAATTCGTTTTCTCATCTTTCAAAATCTGATTTACTTTCTTACTCATACTTTGACACACCATGCTAAAATGACCTTTCTTTTTGCATGTCCTGCATACTTTAACGTCCAACACTTTAGAATTTGCTAAATGGCTACTCGAGCCACACCTAAAGTGTAGCAACTCTTGCTAGGTTTGTGTAACGTTTCATTACTTTCTAAAGTTTACTCTTAATATCCTTCCCTTTACCAACTGCAGATACAGTGCTAGCATTCCCACTCATTTCATAAAACTTGTATACTTTTTTGCGACACTTCTATGGTTCTAGCTAAATCTACTGCTGCCTTCAAAGACATATCCAGAGAAAACCATAACTTCTTGTATTTTTTTTAGATTTGTTTTCATAAGCATTTGATCTCTCAACACCCGATTATATGATGTGTTCAAAGTCACATGGTGCCGCCAACCCTCACAAGCAGCAACAAACTAGTCAATTGTTTCATCCTCCTTCCGTGCCAGTGAATAAAATTTAAATACGTTCCATGGCATTTATTTTCTTGCTGTATATTTCCTGCATTTGTTTTATCACAATCCGATACACATCCATATTATTAGTATTTTCCAAATGAGTAAATTCTTATATCCGCTCAGCCCTATGGCACCCAACCTACGTTTTAGTAATAAAAGTATTTCAGGCAAACATTCGCCATCCTCCAATACAACCACATAGGGATCAAACATCAAGCCATTAATCCCATTGTATGGGAGGTTCTCCAGGCTCTGCCAAGAAAAAAGGAGGAAGTTGAATAGTTGCCATAATGCAAGATTTGAACACCTCACAATACTAAGTTTATGGAACCACAGAAATCCGTATACAGAACTTCTAGTACCCCAAAAGATATTAGTCATTGTTACCTCCCCCGGCCCCCAATGAATAACATCTGCATGTCCCACAACAAACTACGTGAGACAATCACCCCATAAATGATCATATAAAAAATGTGCAATTGCCATTAGTTGTACTCTACATAGGTGTGCTAATCGCTGTGAGGTAATCGCCACATACATGTGCAACTTTCACTTGTAATGTACATAGATATGCTAATCATCATGAGGAAATGACCTCTTACACTATTCAATTGTGGTACCTCAACATAGGTGTGCCCATTACCAAAAGTAATAAGAATTCAAATTTACTACAATGTAGGTGTGCTAATCACTGAAGGACCAGCAACAATTTTAGGTGTGCGGATCACAGAAGCTTCAATTCCCTGAATTGGAATCCGTACACTCCAATCGCGCAGCACGCACACAATGGGAAAACGTACAAAATGGCCGGTGTGACGTCAGGGTGTCAACGGCCTTATGCACGTCCGCTCAAGAGTTAAATTGGGCCTCAAAATGGCCACCGGATGACGACACCCAATGACTGGACCAGTGAATGCCAACTGCATCCAATATGGCCGCCAATGACTTAACATAATGACTGGACCGGATAATCCAATTGCATCCAGCTATGGCTACCAGATTACGTGGAGAAGGAAAGCTGGACTGGCACCCACACAGCCCAACTCGTAACGGCAACATCATCAAGTATGGCCACCCAATGATGCCAACCACTGCCAGTCGTAAGCAAAGCCCATGAAGATGCACCTCCCACAATCAAGCAGACTTCCAGGAAATATGAGGACTCTGCAATATGCCCCAGCAGATCATTGGCATGTCAAAAAGAAAGCAGACAAATGAAACCTCCAAACCAAGCATCATTTATCACAAAAATGCTAGGACAAAACCTCCAGCACCACTCCATCCCATCCGCGTCGCCTTTGTTAAGATCCACACGTAAACGAGAGTCAGGATCTTCATTCAGGAAGAACTTCACATAAGGAGCAGTGCCGTCATGAATGCAAGAGACCATATTCGCTTCAACGGACGTCCCTGACACTCTCCATCCATAATGATTCTCCCCACATTCTACATTCCACCTCAACAATTTTCAGAAATGGCAGGCAAATCCACTAAAATGCTGGAACACGTTTTGACTCATGAATCAGGTTGTTTCTGGTCTGTTACAAGAGTTTTTCACACCCCTTCGGGCCAAAAGAACTTCTGCTGTGGTGAGTATTCTTGATGTGCCCTACCAATCGCTGTGGAGACACTCCCCCTCCCCCACATTATATGGGAAGTCAAAAATTAATTGATTAACGATTTCCAAGATGGCCGAAAAGAAAACTCAGTCCTTCCAGAGGAAAATCGATTTGTCAAAATATTCAAATGTGATTAACAAGAGTCGCAAATCACAGATTCGTGACTTTATATGGCAGGAACATACAACAGTATAAACCCTTTGAAACCTTCCACCTTTTAAAAATGCTTCTCTCAAACTACTGTACTGATTTACACCAAATAAACAAAAGTACGCTTTCTGAGCTAAGTTCCACTTTCACGTCATCTGAAGCAGAAATCTATTCAGTGATGTTTGCAGTAGGCAGTCAAAATTTCCTAAGGGAGCGAAAATAAACTTTCACTCTCCCGTAAGAAACTAGTTACTTACCTGCAATACTGTCTCTGCAGCTTAAAGTTATTCTAGATTCACACGGTGTGCATAATTTTGCTATATAGTGGTTGGATCTGTAAGTGTTAATTACAAAGGTTTTCCTACTGTTTGTCGTTGTTGGCAGAGGCTGAGTACAACATTGAAGTGGAGACATGTGCAGCTTGGTGCGCAGCACTCTGGCGCCGAATGGATGAACATCAGCCGCCTGAAGTTGAACACTGACAAGACAGAAGTCCTCATCCTGGGACCATCGCCCTCTGCATGGGACGACTCCTGGTGGCCCCCGGCCCTGGGCACCGCACCCAAGCCAACGGACCACGCACGCAACTTGGGCGTCATCCTGGACTCCTCCCTATCGATGACCAGACAAGTCAACGCCGTCTCCTCATCTTGCTTCCACAACCTCCGCATGCTCCGCAAGATCTTCAGATGGATCCCGACTGAGACCAGGAAGACTGTCACCCAGGCCCTCGTCACCAGCAGACTAGACTACGGAAACACCCTCTACGCCGGTACAACAGCCAAGCTTCAGAAAAGACTTCAGCGTATCCAGAACGCCTCCGCCCGTCTCATCCTGGACACCCCCCGACGCAGCCACATCTCGAGCCACCTAAGAGACCTGCACTGGCTCCCTGTCAACAAGAGGATCACGTTCAGGCTCCTCACCCACGCACACAAATCCCGCCACGACCTGGGCCCAAGGTACCTCAACGACCGCCTGACCTTCTACACGCCCACCCGACAGCTACGATCCGTGTACCTCGCCCTCGCCGTCGTCCCTCGCATCCAGAGAGCCACCGCCGGAGGAAGATCCTTCTCCTACCTGGCGGCTAAGACATGGAACTCCCTGCCCGTCCACCTGCGGGTGACCCAGGACCACCTCGCCTTCAGGAAACAGCTCAAGACCTGGCTGTTCGAGCAGTAGCAGACCCCCTCCCCCAAGCGCCTTGAGACCCTTCCGGGTGAGTAGTGCGCGATATAAATTCCTTGATTGATTGATTGATTGAATGGAATCATACTCAGAAATTCATTATCGTTATAGTAGGAGGATATACAGCCCGAGAGGTCGAGGGTCATTGACAGACAAGATTCCTCAGTAGCCGAGGATTGAGGTCGCCACTAGGAGTGGAAAAGGAGAGCAGAGGTGTCAAGGAGAAATCTTTTGATAGGTGCTAGAAGCATATTGTTCTTATCAAAGTCCAAGAAGGGTTGCTCCGCAGAATTTGGCGAGGAATGAGTTGATTGTGGTATGCGAACGCACAAACACAATCCCAGAAAAAAAACCTTGGTTTGGACCACTGTAGAGGTGCACTGTGGGCCAAGGGATAAGTCACATCAGGTCTTGTGGCACTTGATCTACTTGAAGTAAAAGTTGCAAACGCTCGGGGCACAGCACTAGATGGCAGGAGTATGACAAGTACATGCATCTGCGGCCACACATGCTACACTGATGCACAATTCACTTACAAATCAAGAGTTACAAGTACAATTATGTTGAGCAATTAAATTTGAAATTCCTCATTAAAGGGTTACTTTAAAATCCATATTGCACAACCGCCATTTAAAACATAATTCAAATAGGCATGCAAAGTACAACAAAAAAAATTCAATTATACCAATAAGTACAAGATCAATCTCACCACTAAAAAATACTATATCCATATTAGTCTCATTCACCAGAATGATAATATAGGTCATGTCACCTGTAACAATTGACACAATTTGTTCACGAGTTTGTTAAACTGTAGGTAAGGTCGACACAGTATTTGGTTCACTAACAATTCTTTTTAGATTTCGTATTATATGTTGACCTCTAGCTAATGCAAGAAACTGTTGTGTCTGGCTTTGTGTACAGTCAATTAGGGTCTTGGAGTCAGGTGCGATCTCTGCCCAGTCCCTGATCCGACCATCATGCCCTCTGCATATACTCTGCATGCTAACCAGGCACTGAGCGCAAGGCACGGCCTTGGACCACAAACGGTTATTGAGGCTTCAACCCCACTTAGGGATTTTCAATTTTCTTTTTTCAAGTAAGTTTTTATTTCCACATTTTAGAGTTTTGTTTGCAGTTTGAGAGTGGTTTTAAAAACAGTTTTATGGCTCCCCAATGTAGCATGAAGATTTAGGCTTCTGTATTACAAAAATATGACATTTTCCACCCATCAGTGATGCCTCTATGCTCAGAGTGTAAGGGTGGACCCTCGTGTCCCATCAATTTTTCTTTTTGAACTATGCAGTTAAAGGCAGCGGTGTTTTTTTAAACTGTCAACAAGATGGAAAAAATCATACTTGGGTTCCACCTAAACATTAATTTATGAACGGTTTGCAAACCCACCAGTCAAAATGTATACAAAATCCACCAGACAAGTCTTAACATAAATGTTAAAAATATACTAAATTGATTTACTCCATACTATAGAAAAGCCTTATTAGCATTCAAGTGCAAACTACGAAGCCGGCTTGTTGTGATTTCGTTCAGCAGATTTTGCTGTAGCAGAGAGCAAAAATTCCTGAACAGGCCTACACGGGCAAATACTTGAAGATCCCCGGAAATAGTTGTATATTGGACGAATTAGAAAGAACATCAAGAGGAACAACCCAAGCGGGAAAACTTTAATTATCTGATAAAATTAATACAATCTAGCACAAATTACCCACTCAAAAATGATTTTCCTATTAAAAGTTTCAAACATGATTAGACATCAATACACACAGAAACCAAGTGAAAGGAATATTTTACTCACCTTGTAAGCATCTGCTCATAGCTTGTTGTGCTGTACATTCCGCTGCTCAGCATACACCTGCCATCTAGTGTTGGGCTCGGATGTTTTATTTGAAAAGATCTCTTCAAGTCACAAGGTCCCCTATGACTTCTCCCTTAGTAAGAAATGCACATGGGCATATAATCCATTGTTAGAATGTTTTCTGCACAGCAGGTGAGTCGGTATGGAGTAGCTAGTAGCAAGAAATGTGGTGACCCTGCAAATGGTGTAAAAAAAAAAAAAAAATAAGGTAAATATTTAATGTTAAAGAGAAGTGCAAACAATATGCTGACTGTATGAAGGAGAGTGGCCATATGTGAATCTACAGGACTACAAGCTACGAACAGATGCTTACGGGGTAACATATTCAGTTCGTAGTTTGGCTGTAGATACCACACAAGCACACATACTACATGTGGCTAGTTAGTGGATGACGCAGATGTCCAAAACAGTATTCGTAATACTGTTTGGCCAACTCTAGACTGTTGATGGGCAAATATATCCACATTGTAATTCTTGGTAAAAGTGACCATGAAGAGCCTTTGCAAATGTTCGCTATTGGAATGTCCTGGAAATGCCATGCTTTCTCCCTTACCAGTAGAATGAATCTAAGGGGAGTGAGCAGGACCCTCTCGGCTTTAAGATAGGTCTGGATGCATTTAATGAACCATCTAGCTATGTAAAGGTCTGATATAGGGTGGCTTTAATGAGGCATAGCAAAATAGACAAAACTTGTTGAATTTTATGAAAAGACTAGGTTCTGTCCATGTAGTAAATTAAGGCTCTTTCAGCCAAGGAGTGTGGGTGAAGGAAAAATTGGTAGCTTGAGTAAGGTGAAAAGGAGAGAACTCCCTTTGAAAGATATTAAGGGTCAGTTCTGAAGACAACCTCATGCAAAAAAGTGAGCTTGGAGATCACTTATGCGCTACAGCGAAGTAATGGTTATACTGAAGGCCAATTTCCAGGAAAGAAATTGCAGAAGACAGGAATGCAATCACAGGAATGAGAAACACGCAAGTCATACGAGTACTACATTCAGGTTCTATTGCGGGGCAGGTGACACCCTATGTGAAATCACTGCTTAAGGCCTTCCATAAATACTTTGACGGCAACTTTGAAGAGATAAGAAAGCTCTCTATTTTGCATGATTGTCTGCAAAACGTACACATATGAAGTATATGCTAACCCAGATTCCTGTAGGTGGAGCAAATAGACAACCGTATACTACAGATTTAAGAGGGTTTTACAAAAGTGGACAAATCTCATCCAAACGGCTGCATAGCAATCCCTTGTAGCAGGCCTGTGAGCGTCCTTTAGAATATCTAAACTCCCTAACCTTACATAACCAAAGTCTAAGACCTCTGGGGCCAAACTGAGGTGTTTGGGGTCTGGACGATTGATTTTACCCTGTTCCTGAGAAGGTCCAGCCTGCTAAGGAGACTATTGTGGGGAGTAATAGGCACCTCGAGTTGGGAGCGAACCGAAGTGGTCGGGTCCACGTGTAGCTTTCTCACCACGTATGAGTGGGAGAAGGAAAAGAGGAGAAGGAGGAAAAGAGCAGGCAAATATCCCTGACTAGTTGATTCATTGGGCATTGCCAATGGAGCTGGAGTGTGGAAACCTGCAGGCGAAGATTTGGCATTTAGCGTTCGAGAGTGGCAAATAGGTCTATTTGCAGGAACCCCCACTGCTGAAACTAGGTGATTAGAAATTGCAGGTGGAGTTCCAACTAGTTGACTTTGATATGTCCTTTTGAGCAGGTCTGCAAAGTCACCCACTGCCGGATGGTACCTGCCTAGGAGGCTTATCTGATAAGTTACCAAACACCAAATCTTTTGCACTAATGTTGAAAGTTGCAGTGAGTGAGTGCCCCTCTTTTTCTGAAGATAATACATGGTGGACTGGTCTGTTCTGATGAGTACCATTTGTCATGAATGTTCTAAAACAAAGCTTTGAGGGCTAGGTCAGAGGCTAGACATCAAAGGTAGTTAAGGTGGTACTTCTGTTGGGGTGATGAAGACCCTAAACGGTAATGGTGTGGAAATGCACCCACCAGCCAGAAAGGGAGGCGTTGGTGTTAATAGTCACTTGCGGGATGGGCTCTGCAAAAGACCTGCTTAGCAGTAAAGTGTTGTTCCTCCACTGCAAGCGCTGGTCCTTACCAACCTTAACTCTTGGACATGACCCTCTGCTTGTCACCACTGTCGTGAGACACTGCTGCAACATCCGTGTGCGCAGTTTGGCATGGCAAACTATAGCTATGCAAGAGGTGATCATTTCTAAGAGACATTTCACCATCTCCACTGGAAGAGGATGATGTGCATAAAAGAGGTAAAACCTGCTGGAAAGCAACACACTTTGCGGTTTCGGGTATGCTGTCCCAATGGAGGTATATAGAAATGACCCTAGGAGCAACTGAACTTGTAGAGGCTGAAAGTGGGACTTTGTGACATTTCTTGCAAATCTCAGTTTGTAAAGTAGAGAAATGACGGATTGAGTGTGAGACAGACACTTGCTGTTTGCCCGTGCTCTTGATCAGCCAATTGCCTAGATAGGGGAACACATGCAAGCCTTCCCTTCTCGGGGAGGGGGTGGGGGGGGGGGGGGGGGGGGGGGTGGAGAAGGGGGTGAAGCCTACGACTGCTAAGCATTTTGTAAACTCCCTCGGATCTTAGAGGACTTCTAAGATTAGTACCTGGTAGTGTTGTCCACTTACTACAGACAAGATAGTGCTGGTGATCTGGACAGATGGGTATGCGGAAATGGGTGGCTTTCAGATCTACAATAATCAAAATCACCTTGCCGCAGGATAGCATCCTGAAAACTGAAATGGTCTGATATCATGCATATGTTAGGGGGGCTGATATCGAGAACTGGTCTTAGGGAGCAGTCTTTCCTGGGGATTACAAAGTACAGGGAGTACACATTTTGTCCTGGTGGTGTACAGCACTGGCTCTATGGCTCCTTTGAGGAGAAGGGCCCTGCACAACGTCTTGTAAGAGGCACTCTGTGCTTAGGGATTGTGTACGGGGTAGAATGTTTGGTGGGGTTTAACGTAGTTCTAGGCAGTACCCTTGTTCTATTATGCCCACAACCCAGTAGTAAAAAGTGATCTCTTCCCAGTGAGGAAGAGAACACTTTAGTCTATAAAACCCACCCCCAGGCTCTAAAAGGGTCCTTAAAAATATCTGGGGTGGGTCTGAGCATTCCCTTGAGCATCAGGTCAAACTGAATGGAGGCTCAGATTTAGACCGTTTCCACAAGGAAGCCCTCCTCCTCTGGAATGGTGTCCAAGTCCTCTTTATGATAGTGAGGCTTGCAGCGACATTCACAGAAGGGAGGCACGCACACTCTGCCTCTTTCCACACAATAAAACAGACACCTCAAGGTTTTAGACCTAGCGATACTGCTGCATTCTATACCATACCAATGGAAAGCATTTACCACCCCGGCGAGGTAGACTGTGCACTGCTCTGGCACGAGGAGACCAGAGGACTAAATATCCTCTGACATTACTTTTGCACCAAAGAAAAATACTATGTGCTTTCTCTTTGACCTCTGTCTAGCACATACACTCCCCAATTTGACAACTCCTGCGCTCCCCTAATCAGGAATTCACATATGACACTTAGCCATTCCTCTTTCACTGACACCCCTTCTGCTGGTAGCATTGCATTGAGGTGGACAATCAAGACCCATCCCTTGATTACTGTGCTACCACCACCCACTCTCTATATGCCAGCGAACATGCATGCCTAACTGCACTACTGTAGGGGTGGGGGTTCAAGTTGCTGAGGTTAAGTTTACAAGTTCATATTGCAACACAACTGGCATTTTCATATAGCAGCACTTGTACGCAGATGTCTGAGATCTCAACACAGACAGCCAACCACATTGATTTTCCTGTCCACTATGGACGACACTGCAACAGCAAATCAGTTTTTTACTGTGCTCTGACCGATCCTGCAACCGTGTAGGTGGGTCCATCAATGCAATTAGCAAACGTCACATGTAACTTAGTAACTACTGGCAATGCTCGGGATCAGCAGTAATGTGCAGTATATATCATCCCTACAAAATTCTCAATAAAAAAGTTGTGTTAAAGAAATTATGGAGTGTAGCTCTTCGAATAACCCCATGGTAGATGACTTGTCAGGCGGTGGGACCTTAAAATGGACAGGCTTAAGGTCTGCATCCCATGGATCATCTGCTGGGTGAGGATAAAAAGGTTTCAATCTTCATGAAGGGTGTAAGGTCTAGGGCTGCCTGTGCGCGAGTAAGACTGTGGAGACACAGGTAGAGAGTAATGGTGAAGTGACTCCCAATAATGGTGGTGGTGGTGGTGGGGAACCACATGCAGAATGAGGGTGGGCTAGTAATTTCGTCTTTAAAATGCTTGGGTTGCAGAGAAGCCTCAGGTGGAGTGTTCGGAGTAAGGGCATAGTCAAGATAGTATCCTTTGTATGTAGGGATTACGAGGCATTCACGTCTTTGGAGAAACATTTGTCAGTGTGAGAGTGAATGGCAATTCAACATGGTCTTTAGTCAATCTCCTCCTGTAGTTTTTCGAGGATTGGCATCAGATCTCTCAGGACCAGAGGTATCTAGGTTGAAGGCATTTGTGGTGCCAATAACGTATGACCTGCAGGCTTTTTTGGGTCAGACTGGGGTATAGGAACATAAAAGTGTTTCAGCTTCGACTTGTTCGAGCCAGAGGACCCAATGGGGCTTGAGGCCTATTTTCAAAAGGCTCTTTGGGTTTGATGCCTTTAGTTGGTGCCAAAAGGTTGGGGAGAAGCAGTCTTGTGTAGTGGGCTGAACGCCTCATCATGTTGGAGTCTTATGGTGTTGAGGTTTACCCACACTCATGACGAGGTCCCCCGGTTTGGAGGCATTTGATTGTATCAACTCTGGGCTGGTGTAAAGGTAGGCCCTGAGACTACATCTCCCTGCTCTTCTCTTGGGGTGGTGTTGATGACTGAGGCTGCATCGTGAGGTGTGCAAGACATGGATTCTCTACATTGCCTAAGCATCTTCTTGCAGTGAAACGTCAAGCAAAGAAACACTCCGTCAATATGAATCCGGAAAAGATAGACTGGAGACAGCGGGAGCATTGGCCAAGGGCTATTTAGAGTCAAATTGGTGGCACTTTTTAAAAGGAGTACAGGTCCATCATTCTTTTTAGCTCTCATACTGCAGAACAATGGAGGAGAGGAGACTGAGCACCTGACAGGGCGCCAGTGCCCCGATCAGGGAATCTGTGTTTGACGTTTCAGTGCAGCTTCAAAATTCTCAGTGTGTTGATGAACTTATTCTCTCGGATATGATATACAAGTTATTACAGGAGCACAAAGCACATAAAACAAAGTGTAGTCTGGGAGCCGCACTGGTACACATCCGAACCAGATGGCAGAGAAAATCAACCTACCAATGGAGTCAGTGCCCATGCACATTCCCTACTAAGAGAAGTCACAAGAGACCTTGCGACTCAGTTATTTGAATAAAAAACCCCTTGAAACATCTGAGCCAAAAACTACATGGCAGGAGTTTGAAAAGTATATGTATCTACAATCACATATATGTTATTAACATTGTTTTTTTAATAATTAGTTTTGGACTAAAACGCAATATATATATTTTATACACTTGTACATGTATACATTTAAACCTTTTGACTTGGGGTGGAATGAGATAGGAGGACTTTTGCTCTGTTGACTGAATCAATGGTTTATCCTGCTAAAGCTACATACTAATCCATACTTTGTGTTTTTCTAGCATCTTAGCCCAGTGGATGCCAAGCACACTGGGTGCCTGCTGGGGATAGATAGCATACCTATACAGAAGTTGCTATACTCTCCGGGTGAACCGCTGATCATTCTCCTGTGAGGAGTTTTGCTGTTTATCAAAGGAAAAGGGAAAGCAGTCTTAGGTGGTGAGGGCCTCAAGGGATAGCTGTTTACACTTGCCTCAGCGATTCAGTGTAGCGGTCTTGCCACATGTCTGTGTTGTTCCTGGCCCTAGATTAGAGTCTTCGTTGTTGTAATTCAGGAACTCTTCATGTGGCTGGCATTGAGGGAGACTGTCAGGCTGTTCGCGCTCTCCCTCCTGTTCCGTGGGTCTTTGCAAGATGCGAAATCTCTTCAAGGAGTCGAACTCCTTTCTTTCCAGGAGTGTCACTATTTGGGGCTTTGAGCAGACTCTTACGTTCAACATCGAACATTTGTTGCTTGGCAGTGTGGGGAGCTCCTTCTCCTTCGGTTCCTTCCTTCTTGTGATCCCCAGACGTCATAGGATGGTCAGAAGGCTTGCCTCAAAGCGCGGTCAGGACCAGTGTGGCTTTTTCCTTGTGCTGACCTTTGCCTGTTAAGTGTTTAGATGTCAAGGCTGTCTTTGAGGACTGAGTCCATCTTTTTGATTACCTTCTGGTGCTTCTTTTTGCATCCTCTGCCAATTTTCAGTCTCCAGCTTCTCAATGTCAATGACACTGTCTTTGACATCCGACTCTCCTCCCTAAGCCAGTTCGGCTTGGACATGCTCCTCCTCTTCGCTGGCTAAACCAACGTCCTTCGGAGAGTTATGCTCTCTTTGGGTGCCTGCCATTACATGGTGGGCCAAACGCGGTCTCAGCCTCTCATTCAGCATCTTTAGTACGAACTCTGTGCCGGCTTTGCAATCTTCGTCGCAGTGATCCTTTGGGTAGCACAAGTTGCAGACCTCGTGGTGGGTATCTCTGGGTGAACTTGTGATGGTTTTTCACATTGCCCCTCATTGCCTTACCTTGGTCCAGGGTTCCCCATTGTTAAGGAGTTTCTCCTCCTCTGCTGTTCGTCCTTCTGTTTATTTTATTTTAAAAGTTTTATATAGCGCTAGCTTGACCCGTAGGTATCAGAGCGCTTTACATGCATACTGTTAAGAAAAACAGACGGAAATTGCATTACATAGTAGGCAGGCAGCAAGGAAGCAAAACCAGGGATAAAAAAAAAAATACAGCATGGAAGATAAGGCGGTTAACACAGTCCGGTCACCAACTATCCTTGAATGTCAAGAGAGAGGAGTAAACTCAGATATTGAAGTCTAGGTTAGTTGACGTTGGTCAGGAAAGTATTTGTTACGGAGATAGATTTTCAGGTCCCTTTTGAAACATGAGAAGGAGGGGTTGCATCTGAGGACTCTAGGGAGAGCATTCCACATCCTGGGAGCGTTGCCAGAGAATGATCGGTATTGTGTGGTTTTCTTTTTCAGTTTCGGAGAAATAAGTGAGTTGGAGCTTCGCAGCGATCTGGATTGACCTGCTCTTATCAGTTGTTGTTCAGGTAGTTAGGGGCCGGAGAGTGAGGGGTTTTGTGTGTGATGCAGGCCAGTTTGTAAATACACCTCCCTTCCATGGGAAGCCAGTTGAGGGAGTTGAGAGCTGGAGTGATGTGATCAAATCTATTTACTCCAGATACGAGTCGAGCGGCCATGTTCAACACTGCCCTTAGAGGGGCTAGGTGAGCTTTTGGAGTCCCTGTTAGGATGGCGTTCCCGTAGATTTTAGAGAGAACTAGGGATTGGACTACTGTCTTGAGGTCATCATGGGGAAGAAAAGGTTTCAATTTCTTGAGGTGTTTTAGAGAGAAAAGAGCACTTTTTGCAGAGTTTTTGATGTGGGCCTCCAAAGGTAAGTTCTTGTCAAGGGTGATGCCTAGAGACTTAACTGAGTCGGATAGGACGATGGGGCAGTTTAGGGCGACCAGATTCTTGAGCCACTCTTGGATTGGACGATGGTTGCTTTTTGGAGAGAATAGGATTAGTTCGGTTTTATCTGGATTGAGTTTTAAGTGGTTAGCGTTGAACCAAGTTTGGATCTCGGTTAGAGTGGCATTGAGGTGTTGGATGTCGCTGGGAGACTTGATTTTGAAATTGATTTGGGTGTCATCAGCGTAAAGGTGGTAATTCACTCCAGCTTTTTTCAAGATTATTGTGAGGGGCTCCATGAAAAGATTGAAGAGGGCCGGGGAGAAGATCGAGCCTTGCAGGACCCCAAGTGTGACTTTTGTTGGCTTAGAGAGACAGGAGTTGATTTTAATTTGTTGCGAGCGATGTTGAAGGAAGGAGGTGAACCATTTTAGTACTGTGCCATTGATGCCGGAGCACTTCGACATGGTCTCCAGAAGTGCTGGACGATTTACTGTGTCGAATGCCGCAGATAAGTCAATAAGGATGAGTAGGCAGGCATCACCTTCATCTAAAGCCTTGTGAATATCGTCAGACGTTGAGCATAGCTGTTTCCGTGCTACAGCCTTTCCTGAATCCTGATTGAAAGGTGTCGAGGAGGTTGAACTCAATGTGTTTGTTGAGTTGGTGGAGAACGCATTTCTCCAATGTTTTTGCAAAAAATTGGAGGTTGGAGATAGGTCTGAGGTTGTTGAGATAATTAGGGACGGCCCCTGGTTTTTTGAGAATGGGTGTGATTTGTCCAAGTTGAAGGGAGTCTGGGACACAGCCTGAGGTGAGAGGCGTTGATTTTTGTCCAGAAAGGGGAAATGGTGTGGTTAAGTTCTTTTATGATTGTGGATGGGATGGGATCCATAATGTGGGAGGAAGGTTTTAGGTTAGAAATTATACTGAAAACCTCATTTTCCGACATTAGCTCAAAGTCGGACCAATGCGCATTGTTTTTTAGCTGGAGGCAGACCTGATTGTCCTTGGTAAGAACTCTTTCTGAATGATCAGGGGTGGTTTGAGTGGGGCAGGTTAAGAAGGAAGGAGGGTTAGAGGTTTGGATGAAGGATTGATCAATTTGAGACTTTATTAGTGAAGGTGGCAATTTCTTCACAACGCTCATTGGTGGCTTTGATTTCTTGAGTGGGTGTGCAGTTAGTTTGGCTTTTGACAATGTTGAAGAGTTCTCTCGGTCTGTTTTTTGCCAGATCTAGTTGGCTACGGAAGAAAGATGCCTTTTCACTGAAAATGTGTTTTTTGTATGCTTGCCGAGCAGATCCAAGTAGCACTAGGTGTATGGTCGAGGGGTTTAGTCTCCAAGATCTTTCCATTTGTCTGAGTTGACGCCTTTCCTCATTCAGATCCACGTTAAACCAGGGTTTTGATTTGGCTCGCCTCAATTGTTTGAGAGGAGCTACTTGGTCTAGAACCTCTGTCATTTTTGAGTTAAAGTGTGTATTGAGGTCATCTGCAGTCGATGAGGGTTGGAGTTGAAGATGGGCATGAATCCTGGATTAGAGTTCGGATAAAGGGATTGCTTTGATATTTCTGATCCAGTGTTTAGGTTTGTCATCACGAATAGGTTGGTGGAAGACAAGTGCATCAATCTTGAACAGAATGAGGTGGTGGTCAGACCAGTCAATGGGAGAAATCGCTCTGAGACCAGATCATTGTTGGTAATGATCGCATCCAGTGTTGCACCTTTGATGTGAGTTGGTTTATTGCAGTTGTTGGAGGTTATATATTTCAAGTTGGTTGGATAGGTTCTGGGCAGTGGAGTCTTCTGGGTCGTTCCAGTGGATATTGAGGTCACCCAGGAACACGTCTTTAGTGTCTGTCAAGGAGAACCGTGATATTAGGTCTGTTAGTTATTCGGGGAAAAGGGTACGCTTTCCAGGAGGATGGTAGATGGTGTGGAATTTGATGGGTGAGGTGCCCTTGGCATTGAGTTCGACACCCAGGTATTCAAACGATAGGTATTCTGCAGGTTTAAGTTTGGTAATCTGTATTCCTGCCTAGTGGATGATGGCTAGTCCTCCCCCCATTTTGATCGGTCTGTCTTGTCTGATGATGGTGTACCCTGGAGGGGTGAGAATGTCAAGAATGGGTGTGGAGTGGACATTGAGCCAGGATTCAGTGAGAAAAGCGATGTCAATTTCTTCAGTGAGTAGAGCTTCAGCAATGTCAGTGGCGTGTTGTACTGCTGATCTGCAGTTGAGGAGCATGCAGGAGAGGACGGGGAGCCTCGATGATGGGGGGGTGGGGAGTAAGGTGGATAGAGGAGTATTGAGCAGGAGGTCTAGGCGAGTTGACATTTCTAGGGATTCTGTGAGTGCCGATAACAGGGATGGGGAAAGGGGCTGACTTCTGGCTCAAAGTGAGGTAAGAGTCGTTGATCTCATCAGGTTTCGGTATCGATAAAGGTTGGCGATCCTGGTTGGGTCGAAGTGCGCGACTCCTTGACGGACTGGAGGGACGAGGGGTGCACTGAGGGGACAAGGGAGCGGTATTGAGTGGGGTGGGAGGAAATCTACCCGGGGAGAGGGAGCATGGCGGCTTGGTCCTGTTGAGAAGATCTTGTTGTAGTTATAGGAAATCAGCAGCAAGGGAGTTAATTTTCAGCTTTTAAGCAGGGGCCGAGAATGACTTGGGTCTTTGGAGGGAGAGTGAACAGGGGTCGGGGATTGGACAGAATCAGTGGGGTTAGGAGAGGTTGGACGCGGGGAGCCGGATTAGTAATGCTCCCATTCAAAGGGTTCAAAGGAGGAGTAGAGGGTCTACTGTCGAAGTGAGGAGGGAGAGAAATTCTAGGTAAGAAGTCAGATTTCCAGGGAATGTCAATGAGATTAGCGGTGGAGGCAGGTTGTGTATGTGGGTGTGCGACGGCGGAGGGGGAGCATGTAGTGATAATAGGGGGGACTGAGTTTAAAGGATTGGTGACGACGTTAGACATGGGGATATCACGGGGGTTGTCAGTGAGGTAATCGGTGGAGACCGGTTGTGTCTGGATGTGGAACATCAGCGGGGGAGTGTGCAGTGGTAGTAGGGGGGGGGGGGGGGGAAGAGACCACTGGATTGGAGAGGACGTTGGACATGGGGGGGGGGGGGGGCGGAAGTAAGGGTCGGGGGAAAAGGGTCTGTGTTGGAGGAAGAGGTAGTTTGTGAGGGAGGGGGGTTCAGATTATCACGGGTCGAGCGGAGAGTGCCTGTGGGTATTTCAGTCACGGGAGGGCAGAGGTTAGAGTCCGAGCTGTCAAGATCTAGATCGGTCTTGTGGTGTTTGTTAATTGTGAGTTTGTGGTTACTGGTGTGCTCAGTAGATGTAATAGTTGTGGGTGCTTGGCGTCAGAGAGTAACGATAGGTGTAGTGTTATTATAGTGAGTGATGGTGGATGTCCACGAGTTGGAGAGAGGTTCTTCAGGACAGGGAGATGGGATCAGTTCCACCTGATGGTGATGGTGGGTTGGGAAGATATGGTTTGACGGCTCAGTTGAGTTAACAAGGAAAGAAGTGTGGGGAAATGGCGGTCAAAGTGGTGAGGTGCGGGTCGGTGGCCTGTATGAGATTGGTTCAAGTTCTGTAGATGAGATGGTGAGTTCCCCTTTGAAGGTCGGGGAGATGGTAGTGGATGGAGGGAATGATTACTGACTTGGCGACTTGAAGGTGAAGAGAGAAGGTGTTTTTCCATTTAGCCGGGCTATTTGTGTACAGAATGAAGTTAGTTTTCGTGTTGCCGTTGGTCGCTGTGTGGTAGTTCTCTACAATGAGTGTTTCCAGGTGTTGTTTTAGAATACTATGCTTGAAGTTCTTTTTTTGCATTACTGGTCATTTTGTCTGGGTAGTTAATGGACCTGGAGTTTGGTCCGTAGCGCACAAGATTCGAGTACCGGGTGGGGTAAGGTGGGCGCATGGTTGAATGGTAGAAATTCAGAGATACAATCAGAACTCAGACCGAAGAAGAAATGCCGAGGCACAGTCCGGAATCAAGCATAAGGCAGGGAGGTAGTTATCATACAATTATATGCAGTATATACACTAAGCGATAAAGTGCCATATTAACTGCAGTGTAAATCATTTCTAGCAGTGTATCTCCTAAATCACAAGAGGTCAGGGCCCCACCAACCATGTTTTTACAGTATCTGCTGTGCCTTCAGAGGTGTGAGGGCGCGGTGCAGGCCTCTCAAGCCTGAGCGAGAACCTCATGCGAACTCCAGGTCCGCACCTGGACCAAGTCTCGTCGGGCACTCCAGCCAGCCGAGCCCTCACCCATCGGCAGTGCCACCTGGGCCACACTCGAAAACACCTTGAGCCGCAGTCACCACCATCGATACAGGGATGCGGCGAAAACAAACTACCTGCCGGGACACCTCTCCTGTCCCTTCTTGAAACGTCTCGGCCACTGGCAGTGAGTCCTCATTCAGATAGGATCCCCAGCATGGGTCGAATGTTCCGATATCGGCTTGGGGGTCCAATGTATGGGATGCGAGGCCAAACAAGGATTACAGCTCGCTTGAGCAATCCTCAGCCTCCGAGCTCCCTCCTGGAGCTCCTCAACGTCTGGCGGCCATGGTGGATGACATTTACTTTCCCAACCCCAAAGCATTACTTGCCTCAGGACTCCTGTCACTACCCCTAACCTTTGACACCGAGACTTCTCACCTGTGCCAAGCTGTAAGGTCTCCACGCGCACTCCAAGGTCGTGAAGGGCAATGCCGGCTTGCCTCCGAAAACTCTGCTGAGACCTTCTGTAGCCTAGAGTAATATTCAGTTATTTTCAGGGGCAAATCGGAGATGGTTGATCTTCCAGTCTATTTTCTCTCAGGGCTTCAGAGCTCCTCTGTCATACTTCAACTCCATTGCAGAGAAAATAATCTGAAAATGGCAACTACACAGGAACTTCCAGGGCACACATCTGATGTCACAAAGGATGGACTCCGCATCAAATGGTGGTCGGTGAAGCCCAAAAAATAAATAGATCCCCATGCCTGTCCAACCACTAGATGGTAGAATAATGCACAGCATGTGCATCTTGAAAAACACTAGTGTTGCAAACAAATGGGAGGCGATATCCGGTGCTGGGGAAATGGAGTGGTGCGAGGCAACCTGAAAAAGATTACCATAGTTTCAGCATGTACAGATAGATGTAACTAGGCTTTGATGAAATTTCACTTTGCAATTTTAATTTTGCACAATATTCACTTGAGGAAGACTGGTCGATGTAGAAGGCTAACCAAGAGGAGTTTCTTGCTCAACCAAGTCTTGATCCAGTATCTCATGAAAAATTCACTTGGTGGTTGCCCTTGCATGAAGAGTTACACGATACTGGCATACCACAGTTTGCTTTAAAAGTGCCATTTCACTTGAAAACTTCATAGGTCATGAAATTTGACAAAAATTGGCACAATTCTGCTTACCCATAACACTATGCCAAGAACAAAAGGCCTACCACTAAAGACAACTCCATGAATCCATTATAAAGAACCTCAAGTAGATTGGATGCAGTGGCAGCTGCAATGATTAAGTAGCACAAAAAAGCCATTCAGGATGTATTAATACGTAGATGCTGCAAACCCAGCACCGACTTGTAGAGAAAAGAACTTGCCTTTGGCATAGTTAAATCTGATGTAAACTCTAAAAGCAGATTCCTCACCTTTAGAATATACCTATGCTCCAGATTAGATCTGGAAATTTCACAGCAGGGCACCAGTAGATGTGTTATTCAGCTCCGCAGCATCTCCTCATTGCCCTGGATAGTGATGGAGCGGAACTGCATCTTAAGTGACACTCGTGCGCTGACAGCTTCATTCATCTGTCTCTTTCCATCTCCCCTCCCAAGACACAAAGCGCTCCACAAGTTGTTAGAGTGTGTGCTTAGGACACTGCAGATGTAAAGAAGCTTTTCCACAGAACAAGGAGGTGGGAGAGAAGTAAGGAAATTTTGTGAATGTATGCACAGAAGCCCATGTCTTAGCATGGGAGATGTCCAGAATAGTCACTCCGTGAGCAAACAGTTTTAGCAGCCTTAAAAGTGGTGGAAAGGCCATTTAGACCTTTAGGGGGCTGCATTTTGTCCAGTAAGTAGCAGATCTTGTGATGGCTATTCACCCTGACAAGGTCCTCTTGTGCATCACCTTGCCTTTCTTTGCACCAGAAAACCCCACAAAGAGCAGATCATCAAAACGATGTTCCTTGTGCTGTCGATGTAAAAGCTCAGCACCTTTTTAAGAACTAGATGGAGCCTCTTACCTCTCTCAAGATGTGAGGTGAGGGCAAACGTAGAATTAGGTTATAACCTTTAGTGGGAAGACTGCCCATGTCCTCAATACTAATTTGGTCAAAAAGAAGGTGGCGTAAAGTGGTTGTACCAACACCACCTGCAGTTCTATTGTGTGGTGCGCCAAAGTGATAGCAATAAGAAATTCTGTTTTCAATGTTAATCGCCATAACAAGCAGTTGTACAGAGAATCAAAGGGCATGCATATAAGAAATTTTAATCCCTGGTTCAGGTCCCAGAGAGGAATCAAAAAATGGTTTGCAGGAGGGGTGAATACGAGAGTCAAAATCTTAATAAAATACATCACAACTGGTGACTTAAACAAGGAAGGTTAGTCAGTTAAAAATAGAAAACTATCAGGGCTGACAAGATGACCATTTACAGTACCTACTCAAAGAGTTTGATAGCTAATGAAAGAACAGAGTTTAGCTTGTAAGAGGTCAGCATTTCAGGCACCACTCCAGGCAAACATTTCTTTAGGTATCCTGTGTAGATGGACTTTGTAAACAGGGATCTAACTGGCTGCAGCATTGACAAACTTTGGTTATCAACTCAAACCCACTCAGGTGCAGTCTTTAAATCTCCACATATGGAGGTGTAGGCGGTGGCCTGCTGCTGAGAAATGTCATCCCGTAGTGGTAGACTGACTGGAGGTCAGATGCTCACGAGCCCTGGGTACCACACTAGATCAGGCCGATGTCTGCTCAGAGTCTATTAGCATCAGGTATTCCACCGGCAGAGTCGGTCATCGCCAGTGTGGCAGGAACCAGAATGGGCCTCAAAGCCAGCATGGAAGGTTGTACTGGCGTCAGCACAGGCCTTGAAAGGAGCCCCGAGAAGCCAGACTGCGTTAAGGGCAGACCTTCTGGCAGTAGTCCATCAGGAAACTCTGCATCATCCATATGGGCTGAAGGCACACAAGGGGCACCACAAATCTGCAGCATAACCTTATTCAAAGCCACTATCTGCAGAAGAATCAACCAAGGTCTGGGAAACAGATTGGTTACTTACTACCTGTAGGAGTCGTTTTGTAGCTTTAAGAATTTTCTTGATTCAAATGCGCATTATTGTGCCATCTGGTGGTTGGGCCCGTAATGGTCTCTTTCTAGTGTTTTTATGCTGCCCATTTGGTGGTATGTGCCTCCTCAGATGAAGTCAGACTTATGCCCTGGAAGCCTCTGTGCTAGGGTGCCATGTTCAGATATGTTTCACTCTAGCGACTGTCTTGTCATTTTAGCTTCTTTTCTGTGCTTTGGTATACCTCCCTTCTGTCACATAATTCCATTCTGAGCAGGATGGCGGGTCACATGTGAATCCAAAAAGTTCGAGCTGTAAAATTACTATAGGCCAGTAACCATTTCAGTTCCCAGCATGAATCTTTTCTGTCTTCACATACTATGCACTCCTTCAGTAGTGGTGAGGTACCTGCGGTGGGGCGATATTTGTGGAGGGAGGCTTTTGGGGATGGCTGGAGTAGGCTGGGTTGAAAAAAGTAACTGCGGGGGAGGAGCCTAGCGCGGGACCAAGATGGCCGCGTGAGCACAGAGCTCCCGTGACCCTCGTTCCCTCCGGCAATTATCCTGGAAAAATCCTGTGTCAAATATCCGGAATATTGGACATGAACTACTGCTGAGGCGAGCGTCGTTGTCCGGACTGAAATCATACACCGGAGACCGAAGTTGTGACAGGCTGAAGTTTGCGGCCTATCCTCCGGGAGGTGCCCGGGTCTCGCGTTGGCATGGGCCCGGACACTAATTGAACAACAGCGGCCGTGTGCGGTGCGGATCATCGGAGGGGGGCTGCTTCCACTTTCACTTTCGCTTTCTCTCACAATTACGTGCCTCGGCCCGCGAGTGTCTTGGACAACAGTTGCCTGTAGCTCGGCCTGCGCATGCATGTGATTGCATCGGAGTCCCAGATCCAGCGGACCTCGTGCCAATTGCGTGGCTGAGCGGCCTGTTTTTGACGCTGACTGATCCGGGGTTGAGGATGTCGACCAAATCTGAGGCCGACAAACAGAAGCCCAAGAATACCAGGCGGGGGGGCTACACCCAAACCAACAATATGGATCGCTATGCCCAGCAAAAGGGATCGCCAAGCGGACCGGGGAAGCCACAGGAATCATCGGGAGACGGCTCGGTCCCCGCACCGGAATTGACACTGCAAGACATTATGGGCGCCATTGAGGAGATGAAGTCCTCTATTGGGCAACAGTTTGAGACCCTGGCACACAAAGTGGACACCATCTCAGTCGACGTTAACTTGCTCCGCGCTGACCTGGGGAAAACTAATGAGAGTAAAATCATTGGACCAAAAAACCACTAGCCTCACAGGGGACGTCTCTGATCTGCAAATAGAGGTCCGCACGCTGAGGACTACCAACGACCTCATTGCCCGCAAGATGGAGGATTTTGAAGGCCGGGCGAGGCGCAATAACGTGCGCATTGTTGGCGTTCCGGAGAAATCGGAGGAGCAATCGGCGGACTTGTTTGTCGAGGACTTGGTGCTTAACCATCTGGCACCTAAGGGCCTCAGCAAGTTCTTTGCGGTCGAGCGGGCCCACGAGCCCCCCCGAGACCGATCATCGCCAGGATCTTCAACTTCAGAGACCGCGATGCCATTCTGCAGGCGTCACGGGGGTCCGGACCGGTCACTTTCCAGAACACTGCAGTGAGCTTTTATCCTGATTTCACCCAGGCAGTGCAGAAGCAACGGCAGAGTTTCCTGGGGGTTAAGAGGAGGCTACGTGAGAGGGGTCTGAAGTATGCCATGCTCTTCCCAGCCAAGCTGCGCGTCGAGTACGAAGAACGAACCTTTTTCTTTGACTTGCCAGACGAGGTTGGGGAATGGCTGGACACATTGCCTCAGCGGCGGACTAGCGCGGATCATGCTGTCGGAGCGGAAGAAGGCCATGTCGCAAAAGAGTGAGGACTCTGGTGATCGACCATTCTGGCTAAGCTCGGGACAGTGGTTCACTGATTTGTTTTTATTGCTAGCTATTGTCCGGGGGTGACGAGGGCACAATGGGATCTCTTTCCTCCTACGGGGTTTCTTCTTGTAGATTAGCTTTTGCTAGGGCGACAGGCACACTGCAAGTTGGGGGGGCTTTTAGGCTTATGCAGGGGTGCAGGGTGGGGGTGGTTTGGGTTTGTTGGAGTGTTTGTTGTTGTTTTTCATTTTGCAAGGTATCGCAATGCAAGTCTTGTGTGCTGCTCTCGGGGATGGGCGGGGGTCTTTTGCCATTTTGTGATGGGGGGTAGGGGTTTGAATATACTTAGTTGGAATGTTAACGGCTTGGGGGATCGTATTAAGCGGGGGATTGTTCTGCAATTTCTAAAGAGGTGCTCTCCTGACATAGTTTTGCTGCAGGAGACGCACCTGATAGGCAACACGTGTCATGCCCTTAATAGAAAGGGGTATAAATTTATCGCCCACTCTGGGTTTTCCTCGGGATCTCGGGGGGCTGGAATACTTGTTAGGACCTCGCTGCCGTTGGAGATTGACTACTACTGTTGATGAGAGGGGGCGTTTTGCGGCGGCTGCGGGGAGATGGGAGGGCAGGACACTGGTTTTGGTTTCGGTTTATGTCCCCCCTGGCCTGCAGGCCGTCACATTTGCCGACTTGGGGAGGGCCATGTTGGATCTCCCCGAGGGAGTGTTGGTAATGGGTGGTGACTTTAATGCAGTTGGTTCCGGATTACTAGACAGACATCCGCCAAGGGACCCCGGGGGGGCGCAGAGATGGCTCCCAGACTTTACTTATACACTAGGTTTGGTTGACTGCTGGAGGCTGCTGCACCCCGCTCAGCGGCAGTACACTTTTCACTCTGGGGCGCACGGCAGTCTCTAGAATAGATTATGTTCTCACCTTGGCTGCCCACGCTTCCTTGGTGTCCGAGGCTAGGCACATGGCCAGGGGCATCTCCGATCACTCGCCGGTGTGGATTAGTATGGATTTTGGCCGTGGTGCGGCAGGTAGGGTTGCCCCTATTAACCCCTGGTATTTCCGTGACCCTAAGACTCGTGGTGCGTTGTTGAAAGCGGTTGATCTTTACTTTTCGGAGAACCTTGGCTCGGTTACCTCCGCGGTGTCTTTGTGGGAAGCGTTTAAAACAGTACTGAGAGGGGAGGCCCTCTCCTTGATAGCGGATGTCAAACGTCGGAGAGATGCGGAGGTGGCGCAGATCGAGGCTGAGATAGTGGCATTAGAGTCTGTCCTGGAAGACGAGGTCACGGCGGAAACACTGCATAAGTTGAGATTAAAAAAATCTGAATATAAAGCACTGGTGACAAACGCGGCTAAGGTTCTTAGCAGGGACCAGCAAGGGCAATTGTATGATGTGGGCGACAAGGCTGGGAAATAAATAGCGTGGTTAGACAGGAAAGAACGAGTGAATAGAGTTGTGCCAGAAATACTGACGGATGGCGGGGATATTGTCACAGAACCCGATGGGATAGTCCAGTGTTTCGCAGACCACTTCCGCAGAGTCTATACGTCTGTGTCGGACAAGCCGGAGGAAGACTCGCATGAACTGCTGCAAGACATTGCCCTGCCTTGTCTATCCGACGTCGACAGGGAGGACCTTGATGGTGACATCACCGCTGACGAGGTTGCAGTTGCTATCCGCCCGCTACGCCCAGGCAAGGCCTCCGGCCCGAATGGCTTGCCAGTCGAGTTGTATAAACTCCGACCGGATAAGATTGCTCCGTATTTGCGAGATATGTTTGTGGAAGCGCGGGAGCAAGGGTGTCTTCCATTCGACCAACGTCTGGCGACAATAGTGGTTATACATAAAGATGGCAAGCCCCGAAACAGATGCGGATCGTATAGGCCGATCTCCCTACTCAACGCTGAGCCCAAAATCCTCGCCAAACTGCTGGCTAACCGTCTGATCAGGGTCATTGGGGACTTGATCCACCCAGACCAATCTGGTTTTATCCCACACCGCAACACTGCGTTGAACCTCAGGCGACTTCATGGCGCGCTCGCGAGGGTTGAGACGCTGCGGGAGTCGGCCATTTTGGTGTCACTCGACGCCACGATGGCTTTCGATACTGTGGAATGGCCGTATCTGTGGGCTGCGCTCACAAAATTCGGCTTCGGACCCGGTTTTATAGGCTGGATTAGGCTACTTTATGAGGAACCTTTGGCTAAAATCGCGGTGAACGGTAGGGCGTCATCTCCGTTCGGGCTCGGGAGGGGCACTCGGCAGGGTTGTCCTTTGTCGCCACTACTGTTCGCTCTCGCCCTTGAGCCGCTGGCGGCATGGATTAGATGGCAGCCAGACATAAGAGGGATCCGATGGTCGCCAGACCACGAGGACCGCATTTCATTGTATGCAGACGACATTTTGTTATACTTGACCTCGCCTCGGAAATCCCTCATAGTGGTCTGCGATGTTTTGAAGTCTTTTGGTAGTAACTCGGGTCTCGCCATTAATTGGGGAAAGTCGCATCTATATGTTCTCAGTGGGGACACCCCTGCCGTCCCGCGGGATTGCTCCATCCAGATCGCCCAGCGGGGATTTCTGTACTTGGGGATATATATTTCCACAGACCCCTCTGTCCGATACGAGAAGAACCTCCTCCCTCCGCTGTCACGCTTGAGACGGGATGTCGCGGGTTGGAGGCGGCTACCGCTCTCTCTCCTAGGCCGCGCCGCATTGTTTAAAATGATGTCTCTTCCCCGGTTTCTCTACGCCTTACAGAACACCCTAGAGTTAGTTCCTGCCTGTTATTTTCGTGAGGTGGAGAGCCTCCAGCGTTCGCTGTTATGGGACGGTCGACCGCGTATAGCTATAGCAAAGTTGACCCTTCCATGGTATGACAGGGGGATAGCACTCCCTGACATCAGAAGATATTATTGGGCTACCCAATTGGGAGCGATTAACCATGGGGTTTACGGTCCGGCGTTGAACCCTGGGTTTGCTATGGATCGGTGGCTGTTGCGCGGGGGTAATTACCTTAGGGCGCTGTATTCCAAATCATTGGACGGGTCCCTCACGGGACCGACCAAGACAGCAGTGCATGTGTGGAAGGCGGTTACAAACTCGTTGGGCTGGAAGGGCAGACTTACCCGGGCTACTCCGCTTTTTGAATCCGATATACTAGGGAAATTATGGCACACAAAAGGGTTTGAGAAGTGGGACCTAATTGGGATTTCTAGAGTTGGGGATCTGCTGACTAAGGGTAAGGTGAAATCGTTTGAGATGCTGCAGACGGAACACGAATTAGGGGGTACCGAATACTTTCGATATGCCCAGGTGCGTCACGCTCTGCTCTCCGTTCGTGCCGAGGGGGAGGCCGTGCCCGAGTCTTCTCCTTTGGAGGATCGGATTCTGGATGGTCATATGCCGGAGAGTACAATCTCCTTGATTTACAAGAAGCTTGTCAATGTCCGGACCGACCTCCTCCTCGATGTGCGAGAACAATGGACTAGGGATGGTCTTGAACTGGACGATGAGGACTGGCAATATGCAGTCTCCTCTCCGAAGGAGGTTGCGATCCCGGCTAGGCTGCGGCTGGTGCAGCTTAAGATACTTCACAGGGTTTACGTCACGGGGCCCCGCCTGATCCATATGGGTTTCTCTGACGATGGCTTATGCAAGAGAGGCTGTGGGATGTTGGGCACCTTTCTACACATTATTTGGGAGTGTGGGGAGATCGTAGAGTTCTGGAAACAAATTCATGATGTGATGGAAGAGGTCACGGGTATCGCACTCTTCCCGGAGGCAAGACGATGCCTGTTGAATGTTTGGGGCCCCACCGACTACGATGCCGCTCAGACCCAATGGGTGACTCTGGGGAATATGGTGGCGAAGCGAGATATTGCGCAACTGTGGGGATCCCAGAGACCTCCCACCTTGGCAGCATGGATGGACAATATGGACTGGGGCATGTTCCGGGAGAAAACGGTGTACAGTGCCCGGGGGCGCCCTAAGAAGTGGCATAAGATATGGGGGCAATGGAACCATTATAGGGGAGATATTTGTGTGCCCCCGGTTGCTGAGATGCTCGATGTGCAACTTTCCCCCTAGCTCTACTTCCAACTATATAAGTAAACTGTTCATAACCTGGAGTCTGTACCCCTGTGTTCCCCTCGCTTCTTTGGCGTGGAGTACCGCTCCGCTGATGGGAGTGGGACCTCGCCCCAGCTGAGAACTAGCGCATGCTTATTATATGCTTGGCCTTGCTTGTGTTTTTATTTTTTGGTTTACATTAAAACTAAACCTTTGTTACTCCTGATGTACGGACATGGACCTTCCTATGTATTGTTCCTATCGTGCTGCCGAACCTCCGGGATGTCGGCTGAATAGCTGTGTACCATGTGGACGTAAATAAAGGTTTTAAAAAAAAAAAAAAAAAAGTAACTGCAAAGAGGTGTCTGAGTACCCTTTGATCCGCCAGTGCCTTTTTGCTAGCTTAGAGGATTCCCACACAGTTTATAGGGAATGTGTGCATGAAAGACCATGTGGCCACCATGCTGTTATTTATATACAAGTTAGAAATGAATGAGAGAATCACAATTTCTTTTTTTACTTTGAGTGAGATTGTGGGTTTTCTTCTTTTACCTCTCCTGTGTTTTGGTATCCGTTTTGGATTGGTTTGACTATCCACCTTGCAATAGTTCCTTTTTGAGACAAGTGAACCCCTAATCACAAGGGAAAATACATTATGAACTGCTTCCCTTTCCTGGCTGTTTTTAGTGCAGACAGTACAGTACCGCCCTTCTGATGTTAGCAGTTTGAAGAGCTCATTCACTCAGATTTTGGTTGTTAGAAATAACCCGGTAGTTGTACAACTTGATTTACATGGAAATGTGATATCCCTTTTGGCAATAACTATGGGCTGTCATAACCACCTTATCTTTGTAGATTTGCAGACGAGGTTGTTGGGAGAGCCTGGAGTTCACTCTCCCTTCTTAAAGACATTATCAAAATTGAGAAGGCTGTTGCGACTATTAAGTCCCTGAGTGCTGCACTGTTCATGGGTTCAAAGGTTGGTCTCATGAGTGGATTTGGCACTAAGCGCTATACTTGTTGCCCCCTCTAAGAATGTATTGATGGCTGGAGTTTGGAAGAAACTGCATCCTATGACTCCTTGTGTAAACCGCTATGGGCGACAGGTTTACCTTGAGAGGAATATGAAAGTCCATCTATCAGATAAGTGAGTTATTTGAGGAAAGTTGTGCCATTGGTGCAGCCTTCCTCCAATCCTGTGCTGTTACACCAGTGCATGTACCTATTCCATTTGGATGTGAAGCATTTACTAGTAGTAGGCTTTCATGTCTCTTTTGAGGACCTCTATAGTTCTTAAAGGTAGGCTTGTGTGACCCAACTGTGTCCTCAGTGCAGATAAGCTCAGTGAAGCTGGTTCTGGGTGGTATACTTGCCCCCCTTTGTAAAGTTAATAAGTCCTAGTGTATTGGCAGTTTCATAACTCATCTTGCGCCAATTCAAATAGCTAAGAGAACCAGGTTTGTTAGCACACACTGGTGCTACCAGGATTAGGGCACATTTGTCTGATTGCATTTCATTAGCACCAACGGTATGAATAGGATCGGGGGGAAATGTACGCAAATTTGCCTGAACAGTGTGATGGTTCATTTTCCAGTGACTTATGCAAAGATCTGGCTTCTTGTAGTCTTAGGTTTCAAAGTGGTCTATGGATGGAGTGCCCTACATGTGAAACATTTCCTCCACTACTTTTTTTTTAGCTCCAACATGTGTGAGTTATCCGCCTGCTTAGCCTCTTTGCTTCCGTGTTTAGTACTCCTGGCAGGTGTATTGCCACTAGTTATGTTTCTCTGAATGGTCCATTTCCACATGCATTGTGCTAGTTTTAACAGCATGTATGATCTTGTCGCTCCTAGTCTGTTAAGCTTAAACATGGTGGTAGAGTTATTCATATGAACCTGTGCAGTTCCTCCTATGACTTTTGCCAGGTAAACTACCTCGATTTCTAAGACATTTATGGATTTTACTGCTTCCTTGGGGCACCCTAGGCCTTGGATGTTCTGCAAGCCCATGTGCCCCCCCACCATGTTGGATGCATCTATTAAAATGGTGACACGTTGCTGTGTGAAAGGTCTTCCCTCTAATGTTTGTGTGACACCATTGTACGTCCTTGTGCACCCTCTCACAACAATCACAAGATTCTCCCAACACCAGTTTGCCTGTGAACATTATCTCTTGTAGTGGTAGAGGGGAGAGGATGTGGCAGTACAGCCAGAGTTCCAACTTTGGGACTGGGGGTACCAGGTTTGAGTGTCTAATCCACATTGTGATTCTGAGCAAATCACAATCTCCCCGTGCCTAAAAAATGAACGCGACCTTTCATGTTGTCAATGGTGCTCATGTAAAGTGCTCCAATACTTTTGGGTCGGGTCTGTGCTTTATAAAACTGATTTAAATAAAAAAAAAATTAAAATGAAGTGGCCCCATGTGAATCTTGACATTTTATATAAGTCACCAGAAATGCGTAAGTGGAATCGAGTATTGCTCCCAGGAAGAGCTTTACCCTCTCTGGAATTGGCAATTGTTTCTCTAGGTTTGTTTGAATCCTAATCTGTGTGCTCACCACATACGGTCTGCTGAAGTGGAACGGTTTGAATGACCTAGCCTTTGCCAAGCAATCATCTAGGTATTGATATGCATGTGTTCACAAGTGCGCTGCCACTGCTGCAAAATATATTTTGTGAACACCTTGAAATAGACTATCCCAAAAGGCACAACTCTGAAATGGTAATGTTTTTGGCGACTTTGAACCTCAATGCCTTGTGGCCATTCATAGGTATGTGCAGGTGTGCATCCTTGAGGTATATAGTTGCACAATAGGGTCCTGTTCTCAAGCATGTGATAAACTTCTGCAGTGTTGCCAATCTGAATGTGCCCTGAGAAATTCTCAACTTTCGCGGGTCCAATATGAGCGAAAGTCTTCTGCTCTTGGTACTCAAATCACTTTTTTGGTAGCAAGATTGGCGCTTCTTGTTTTAGGCAAATGGCTTCCTGCTGGTTATCAGTCTTTGTTCAGATTGTTGGTAACTGTCTTAACAGTTCTATACAATCGCCATATTGGATGATGTTCAAGATCCATTTGTCGGAAATAATGCCTCTCCACATCTGGAGAAACCCTCAGATTCAACCTCTTACAGATGTCTTGTGTTGGGAGGGCCCCCGTGGACAGTCACTTCTTGTTGGGCCGAATACGCAGGGAAACTACCACTGTGGTTCTGCTGTCTGTATACTGGCTTGTGGTGTAAAGGAGGCCTGAGGGGTGGTCAGACCTGCTCCTCTCCTAGCTGGGATACTGGTCAGCAGAGTTTCAACCCTAAACAAGTCCAAGAATTGCAGGGCACACATGGGCATGGCCGTCTCATTGGCCTTCTGCAGGAATCACTCACTACATTGGCAAAGAAGTCTTCCTTCCTGAACAGCATGTTTATAACTGCAGCCTGGACCTCCCGCCTGAAACCAGAAACTCCAAGTTGAGTGTCTTCTCACAGTGGTGCCTCAGCATAGTTGCCTGCTAGCAGGGTTTGCTACATCCTGCACTGATTTGAGGAATATTTGCAATGTTTTTGCCCTCAGTAATCACTGACTGCTCTATTATATTCTTCTTGGAGATGCTGCATGAAATGTTGCTTCTCTTACCACTGCTGGTGCCCATCCCTATTGGCAACAGTTAGAGATGCAGTATTTGAGGACTGCTGACCTCCATCTTCCTCCACACCATGAAAAGTGTTTTGCTCTGTGTCTGGTGGAGACCCAATGCCAGTAGTAGTGTGCGCACCCTCTTACAGGCTATAGTGATGACGGATCAGTGGTAACGTTGCCCTTGAAGTAAGCTGGATCTCCTGTGCACAAGGTTTGTTTTTCCACCCAAGGGGTGACCTTAGTAGATGCAGGCTTTCTAAAAGGCTTCTCGCCCTTGATATAGTCCACTTGGCAGCATGGAATTACAGGAAGGTCTTGGACAGGAAATATGATTCTGCTTTTTCCTCTTCTATACGGACCCTTCATAAGCTTGCTGCCCTTAACACCAAGGGATTGTATACTTGCAGTTGGAGGGGTGATTACTTCAAAGGGTGTGTGTTGAACCCTTCCTCTGCAGAGTCAGTGTCTAGTTCATGCCTCCTCTTCCGATGTGTTCAAATTGTCCCTCTTCAAACATGCCCGGCTCATTAAAGGAGTTCTTCCTGTTCTTCAGGTTCTGGTGTTAATGGATGCTCAAGATGGATTAGTTACTTACCTGTAATCCTAGTTCTCTTCCAGGGGTATCCTCATCAAAGTCATAAGCATTAGAATATTCCCGCCTGTGCGCTGGACCCCGGAAACACTATAATATATATATATATATATATATATATATATATAGATATATTATATCTATATATATATATATTATATATATATATCTATATATATATATATATATATATATATCTATATATCTATATCTATATATCTATAGATATAGATATATCTATATATATATAGATATATATATAGATATATATATATAGATATATATATATATATATATATATATATATATATATAAAAAACAAGCAATTGCAGCCTACTAAACACCAGAGCTGAATCATGCCATAAGGATTCTCTACCATACATGAAAAAACATGCATTAGAAACAGGAGAAAACAATAGCAAAACTTGTTTTAGAAACTGTTTTAATGCTCAGCACACAGTAGAAATCCTCAAACCACTGAAAGCATAGGAAGCTCCCAGGCTGCATTGCAAACACCCAGTCTAAAAAGACTGAAAAGCTAACTTGTAGCTGCATAGCAATAAACTGACACCGTGCCTTTAAGGCACACCTGACCCCCAACTTCCCATCATGCCTCAGGGGTGACAGTTAAGTCAGTTCTTTGCGGAGACTGAAAAAGCCATGGCACAAAGAGATTACATCTTCAAAAGAAAACTATCCTTTGCCCGGGGAGGCGGGAGGGTTGCTTATGACTGATGAGGATACCCCTGGAAGAGAACTAGGATTACAGGTACCTGATCCTTCTCTTCCAGGGGATCCTCATCAATAGTCATAAGCATTAGAATAGAATAGCGAGCCTCACCTCCTCTCCCTGCGGGCAAAGGGTAAAAAGACAAAACCTGCTCAGTAGGCTTAGAAAGAAAAAACTAAGCTACCCAAATAGATTCCTCAAGGAGGCTTGGCCTACTTGAGCATCAGCCCTGGAATCAGATTCTAGGCAGTAGTGCGTGCCTTATGTGGCACCGGTAAGGGCCTTTTCGCCAGTTGGTAAGCTAAGGTAATGCAGGACACAATCCATCTGGAGATGGATCTCTTAGCGGCTGGGAAGCCTGTCCTCATGGCGCCATAATTGACAAATAATTGATCTGTCTTCCTGATGCCCTTGGTACTTTCTAAGTAGAACTTAAGTACCCTCTTGAGGTTCAAGGAATGAAGCTACCGCTCAGCTGGGGTCGCTGGATTCGGAAAAAAAGGAGGAAGGGAAATGGACTGATTAATATGAAAATCAGACACTACCTTAGGGAGAAAAGATGGATGTGCCCGTAAGACCACTTTGTTATGGTGAAAAACAGTGTAAGGCTCCTTAGTACAGAGAGCCTGGATCTCGCTTACTCTGCGTGCCAATGTAATGGCTACCAGAAAAGCGGCCTTCCAAGACAAATGTTGCAAGGAAGCTCTATGGATTGGTTCAAAGGGCGGGCCCATCAATTTTGATAACACCAAGTTCAACTCCAACGGAGAAGGGTTTCGAACAGGGGGATACACCTTCTTCAACCCCTGTAAGAAGTCCTTGACCACCTGTATTTGGAAAAAGGAGGACTGACTAGGAGATCTCCTGTATGCTGTAATGGCAAATGGACCCTGATAGAAGCATACTTTAACCCTGCTCTTGCTAAGTACAGAAGGCAAGGAAGAATGACATCCTCCTGCCCCTTCGTAGGATCAAGGTGATGCTCTCTACACCAAAGAAAAAAACTCTTCCACTTGAATGCATACGACGCTCTCGTGGAGGGCCTTTTTGCTTCCTTCAAAATATGCATACAATCAGGAGGCAGATTCAAATGTCTGTACTGCAGGACCTCAGGAGCCATGCTGCCAAGTTCAGTGAGGGAAGGATGGGATGCAGAATCCTCCTGCCCATCTTGGTCAGCAGGTCCGGCCTGCAAGGCAGTCTCCTGTGTGGAAGTACCGACAGATGAAGAAGGTCCGGGTACCACCACTGCCGTGGCCAGTCTGGAGCAATCAGAAGCATCGTCATGCTGGATCTGAGAAGCTTGGACACCACCTTGGGGATCAGGGGCAGAGGAGGAAAGGCGTAGGCATATGTCCCTGACCAGTCCATCAAAAGCGCATTCCCCCTTGTCCCTGGACGGTGGAATCTGGACGCGAAGGCGTGGCATTTTGTGTTTGTCGTCTGCGAAGAGATCCATCTCCGGACGACCCCAACGATGGAAAAGGTCCGCCACCACCTCATCGTGCAGCACCCAGTCTGGCTGATCTTCGAAGTGCCTGCTGAGTGCGTCTGCCTTGATATTGAGCTCTCCTGGAAGGTGCACTGCCACTACCGAGAGGTTCCGGGCGAGAAGCCAGTGCCAGATCGCCTGAGACTCCAGGGAGAGAGGACGTGACCGAGTTCCGCCCTGTTTGTTCAGGTAGAACATGGTCGTTGGGTTGTCTGTCTGGACCAGAACCGAATCAGACTAGATTGCCGGTAGGAAAGCTTTGAGAGCAAGATGGACTGCTCGGAGCTCCAGCATATTGATGTGGTAGGTCTGTTCTTTCGCCGACCACCGCCCTTGTATCTGAAGGCACCCCATGTGTGCCCCCCCGCCTTGTAGAGACGCGTCTGTCACCACCGATTGCACTGGAAGTGGCTGGTGAAAAGTGACTCCCACCATCAGATTCCACTGCTGAGTCCACCATGTGAGGGAGGATCTCGCCGTCTGGGCAAGACCCATCCGATCTTCCCAGCGACCTGTTGACTGATCACACTGGTCCTCCAGAGTTTGTTGCAAAGGCCGCATCTGCAGCCGTGCGTTGGGGATAAGAAAGATGCAGGACGCCATGGATCCCAGCAGGGATGCCACCTGTCGGACTGACGGTTTCTGTACCTGGAGCAGGAGTCCGCACTCCCGTTTCATTGAGGACAGTCTCTCCTCCGAAGGATAAGCTCTTCCCACGCTTGTGTCCAGAACGGAGCCAAGGTAGTGAAGGGTTTGGGTGGGCTGCTGCACTGACTTCTCCATGTTGACATGAAGGCAGAGATCGTGCAACTGTTGCAGGCAGACCTGGAAGTCTTGCCTCACCCGCTGCTGGGATGGACCTTTCAGCAGCCAGTCGTCTAAGTATGGGTAGACGAAGAGACCTTTTCTGTGCAAACAGGCTGCCACCACTGCCATGCATTTGGTGAAGACTCGCGGAGCCGACTTGAGTCCAAAGGGCAGGACCTTGTATTGGTAATGCTGGCGGCCCACCACAAACCGCAGGTACTTGCGATGATGCTTTGCAATGGAAATGTGGAAGTACGCATCTTGGAGGTCCACCGAACACATCCAATCCCCTACTTGTAGATGTGGACATATTTGATGAAGTGCCAACATGCGAAACTTCTCCTTGACGATGACCTTGTTCAGAAGGCGAAGGTCTAGGATCGGCCGAAATTTGTGCTCCTGATCTTTTTTGGGGACCAGAAAGTACCGTGAGTACACTCCCTTTCCCCTTTGAGAAGGTGGAACCTTTTCAATAGCCTGCTTTTGAAGAAGGGCCCTCACCTCCTTCCGAAGCAGCTGCAACTGGTGAAGACTGGACTGTTTTGGTGGTATGTCTTTTGGAAGCGCACGGAAACGAAGCGCATATCCATTGCGCAGTATATTCAGAACCCAGCGATCTTTTGTGATGCTGTCCCACTCTGCCAGATGTTGTGAAGCACTTCCTCCCACTGGAGTGGGCAACAGCAGCAGAGGAAGCCACTGCTCAAGCCTTCCCTCCTCTTGCCGTGGTAGAGGACTGCTGTTGGTGTCCCCCTCTACCTCTGTTGGACTTTCCTCGATACTGCGACTTTCCTTGGGCCTTATTCTGGGACCACTGAGGGGTTTGAACCCTCTGTTGAGGCCCCTTGCGCTGGTTGGGTCTGTAGCGGCGTCTGAGCCCTTTCTTTTTCACCAACCCAACCGTCTTGAGGGTGTCCAACTCTGTCTTCATGCGACCCATCTCTTCGTCCGCATGCGTGCCGAAGAGTGAAGAGCCAGAGAATGGGAGATTCAAGATTCTCTGCTGCGCATCAGGTTTCAGTCCTGTTAGTCGCAGCCAGGACGACCTCCTGGAGCATTCTCTATGCGCGTAAGAATGTGCTGCTAGCACCGCTCCATCCGCCGCAGTGCTAATCGACTGATTGGCCACCAGGAGATCCCTCAGTGACTATTTCCTCGAAATCCTTCTGGTCTTCCTTTGGGAGCTGGGATTTGAACCGCTCCAACGAGTCCCAGAGAGCTCTGTCGTACCGGCCGAGCAGCGCAGCCGCGCTGGAGACCTTAACGGAGGCAGCCGCCGACGTGCAGGCTTTGCGACCCCACGAGTCCTGAGCTCTGCTCTCTTTATCTGGTGGGACAGAAGAAGAGGACGATGCAGCGCGAGTCTTCCGTGTCGCTGCTACTATGACCGAGTCTGCCGGAGGGTCCATCTTAACAAAGACCGGGTCAGAGGTAGCCGGCTTATATTTCTTAAGGATGCGAGCCGGTACCGCCTTGATGGTTGCCGGGGTTAATAAGGTGTCCACGACAGGTTCCAGGAACCAATGGGAGGAGCGGCCGAGACGCAGTCTTCTGATGCAAGGTCTCGAAAATCACCGATGTCGTGACTTGCGGGACTGACATCTCAATGTTGAGCTTCTGAGCCCCCCTCTGCAGAACCTCATGGTAGGTATTGATATCGTCTATGGGAGAGACCCTAGACACTGGGCTGTCCGATAGTGTGGGGGGAGTAATCCCTCTTTGAGGATTGGGTGGAGGAAGTCGAGGAAGTAGATGGTGTTCTTCTACCTCGTCGATGATCACGGGCCCGTGATCTGACTGCACGATCTTCTCGCCTGGTGGAGCGCGATCTATGGCGCTGCGTCTCAGGTGACCTCTCGCGTGCCTGTCTGGGAGGGCTCACTCTGTCCACTTCGTCCACCAATCTTTGAAGCGGGGATCTATGCGCCAGACTGGCATACTCTTGCATCCTTCTTGTAGCCCCTGAGTCCTGCCAGTGACGTACGGGCAGAAGCCATCTGGGCGACAGTGGAACCGCAGCCGTGGTCTCGTGTTGTCTTGAAGGAGACCTGCGGGCATGGCTAGCCACTTCCCTCCGTGTAGCCAACCTTGGAGAAGCTCTGGATGAGTGAGAGGAGGAATGGCGCGAAGCTGACTCCGTCACTAGGACCACTGATCCATCCCCAGACCTCACCGAGGCCTGTTTCGACGTTGAGCGTGCTCTGGACGTCGATCTGTGCTTCTGTCTTCGTCCTTGGAGGGCCTCCCGTGTGCTCGATGTTGAACGCTGTATCGACGGCGCCCTGTGCCGAGAAGAATGATGCCTCGACGTCGAACAGCGATGTGAAGCCGACGACGGAGGGACCCTCTCACTCGACGCAGAACGTTGTCTAGACGGCGGAGCTGCGTCCAATCTCGACGTCGGTCTGCGCGACGATGGCTGAGGGGTATTTCTCGCCCTCGAAGCCGAACGCCGTCGAGACGACGACGGAGACCTCATCCTCGACTCCGATCGTCACCTGGTTGACGACGGCGGAGGAGTCTTCGCTCTCGACGTCGATCGCTGGTGGAACTGCGACGACGGAAGTGAGCCTGCCCTCGACGACGGAGGGGTGACACTTCGACGCAGATGGACGTCGAGTCGCCGTCGGAGGAGGGTCTCTGTTCCTCGACGCCGATCGTCGCCGGGATGACGACGACGGAGTAGTCTGGTCTCTCGACGCCGATCGTCGCTGGGTTGACAGCGGCGGAGGGGTCTTGTCTTTTCTCGACGGCGAGCCCGCCGTCGAAGGTCTTTTCTTGGAAATATGACCCACCTGAAGATCTTTTGTCAGCGCCGAGCCCGATGCTGAAGCAGAAGGACGCGAGGACTTGCTTCTAGAAGGCGTTCTAGACCTCTTGGAGCCCTTCTTCACTGGAGATCTTCCCCTAGATAGTTGACCTGCCAGGCCATAAAGACTAATCCTTTCCCTGTCCTTCAAAGTTCTTCTGGACAGGTTATGGCAGTGAGGGCAGGTCGTAGGATCATGGTCCTCTGGTAGACAAAGGATACAGACCCTATGAGAATCAGTCTTGGCCTTCTTTTTCCCACAAGAAGGGCAAGGGTCAAAAAGAGATGGCATTTTAAGATAGTAAAAAATGCCCAAACCTGTCAAAAAAGACAGCCTCTTACTTTAACTGATGTAAAACGTCGAAGTAAGGAATAAAAGTTATGAAAAGTGAAAATATTGTCTGACAAAAATCAAAAAAAGTGGAGCTGTGTTGCCAGGATCCTTCCTGAAGGAGCCGGAAAGAACTGACCTGTCACCCCTGAGGCTTGATGGGAAGTTGGGGGTCAGGTGTGCCTTAAAGGCACGGTGTCAGTTTATTGCTATGCAGCTACAAGTTAGCTTTTCAGTCTTTTTAGACTGGGTGTTTGCAATGCAGCCTGGGAGCTTCCTATGCTTTCAGTGGTTTGAGGATTTCTACTGTGTGCTGAGCATTAAAACAGTTTCTAAAACAAGTTTTGCTATTGTTTTCTCCTGTTTCTAATGCATGTTTTTTCATGTATGGTAGAGAATCCTTATGGCATGATTCAGCTCTGGTGTTTAGTAGGCTGCAATTGCATATATATATATATATATATATATATATATATATATATATATATATATATATATATATATATATATATATATATGTGGGGCACATATAATATAGTGTTTCCGGGGTCCCGCGCATGGGCGGGAATATTCTAATGCTTATGACGATTGATGAGGATCCCCTGGAAGAGAATCATGGGATCCTCCATCTGTGGTCTCAGGGGCTTCAGAGGAACCCAGTATTCTTTCAAGGAATCTTACAACTTCTGTTTCACGGGAGATTCCATTTCAGCATTGACAGTTTTTTACTTTTGGCTTCAAGCTAAGTTTTTTCACAGAGGGTCCCCCCCTCCCCCCCTTTCGATTGCCTTTTAGAATCAAGGCTAGATAGGATTGTTTACTGGCAATGGTATTTTGCATAGCAGGATTGTTTTTTTTTTTATTGCCCTCTATTATCGTTGATTTCAGCATCAGGGTAACTTTCGAGGACTGTTTGAGAATCTTTCCTCAGTACCATTGAGCCCTTGGGGTGTAAACTGGCACTTCTTGGGGATGTTTTCCTTTGATGAACTCTTCTGTTTCGTACCCTTTTCACCCTAATTACCTAGGCATCAGATCCTTTCCCCTCTGCGAGCTCGGTTTCCTCATGGTTAATTCCTCACTTGAAAGGCCCAGGTCCAGAATTGAAGTGTGCTTGTGTGTCTGTGTAATGGAGTAGTGTGTCCACTTATTTCTCCCTGGTCTTCAAGGCCTTTGGCTAAAACTCTGCACATGCACTTTATCCCTCTGGGCAGTGATCCTTTGTTAAACAGAAGTTGCAGACTTTTCTATCAGTTTCCATACTTCATGGTTAGAGGGTTTGAAGTTCATGATTTATCTTGCGTTCTTGGCTCCTTGATCTTTTCACTTGAGTTTTGGGACTAAAAGCTCTGCTTTTTTTTTGTTGCCAAGCCCTTTTCAATGCATCATCCAGTACAGATAGAAGATTACCCCCGGTCTCAACCCGCTGATACATTTAGTCTGCTTGTTCGGCAAATTCTTGATCTTTTGAGCAATTATGCCTTGCCCTTAAGAATTCGCCAAAAGATATACTCCACTTTAAAGAATACGGATGTCCACTGTTGGCGTGCAGCAAACTGTTTGTGCTGGTGGGGTTCCTGTATTTCTTAGTACAGATTTTATTATCTTGAATGTATACTTTCACATCAAGGAAAGTTATTTCCGTTGCATGGATTTCATGGGTAAATCTTAGTCTTTGGGGATTATTGTTAAATTTTGTATAAAATTAATAAATTCTCCTTCACTCCCATCCATGACTAAAAACAAGTCACCAATAAAAACAAACCCATAAAATCACAAGCTTCAACACTGATGCATTTTCTGTGCAGACAGTTTCAGCTTCCCACCATTTTATCGTTAAGTTGGCAAAGGAGGGAGCAAAAGACGTGACCATAGCTGTCCCTTTCTTTTGTAAATACTACTTTTTTTCCAAAGAGGAACACATTGTGTGCAAGACAAATTTCCAACATTGTTATGAACATTTCTGAGTGTTCAAGCAGACCGACTGATCTGGTCCTTAAAAAATATCTTAAAGCTTGCAAACCTTCCCTGTGTTCAATAGACGTGTATAAAGCCACTGCAGCAATGGTGGCCATCAAATAACCTTCTTGCCATGAGATATCATGAATTCTGTTGAAAAAATTATTCTCCCTGATGTACGAGGGTAGAGAGGGAACGTACCGTAATATAAAAAAAAAAGTAATTTAACCTTGAGGTTTCTTCAAGAAGCTACCCAACTGAGCTCACTATTGGACTTTCTAGCGGGTTCAGACGATCCTTTTGAACTTTGGTCAGGAATAAATTGGTCTACTGGGTTTTCTAGCCATGCATATTCCTCATCATCCAGTAGGCATCTTTGGGGAGAGTTATTCAATTTTTGATGGTACAATTTCATATGTTATCCATGGGGTAAATTTTTAAATTTTTCATAGTTCTCATAATCAATAATTGTTGCCTTTTGGCCTTTTTGATGTATTTACTCCAATCCATTACGTTTCCTTCCTTGTCGGAGGCCTTTATAACTAAATTCTCATCTTGTAGGTCCTTCAATGCAACCCAATCATCTTGTCATATTGGAGTGCTAACAAAATATTCTTCCCTTTTGTACTGTACATGAGATTTTGACCCTCAAGTTATCACTTCTTGGAAAACCTTCCACTTTGTTCCCTGGTTGCAATTGTGGGCAGCTCCTTGAAGGAACTTTTCATCCACTCCCAAAATTCACATCTGTTAGAAAGCCCATAATTTCACAATACTGCAAATTAGTTAATTCTTTAGTTAATGGGAGAACCTCTCATCTCTCTGCTTCTGCTGCCAAATCTGTTAATTTTCTATGATCCATAAGGTCTGCAGTTTTAATGGGGGAAATGTGTTCCAAATGAACTTCTTTTTCAGTACAATTTCTTAAGTTTTAATTTTCTTGAAAATATATGCAGGTCTATTCTTGCTGTGGATATATCCATTGAGGTTAATGGGCAAAACGTCAAACCTTTATTAAGCAGATCCATGTGTTTCTTCTCCAGTTTTTTTGAGGAGCGATTAAATACCAGATTATCCTCCATAGAATCAAAATCTAGCTGTCGCTTCCCTTTTTGGCTCACCCTTTACCCCTTTTGATCTACTTGTCTGCTATTTTGTTGCCTGCTCCTCTGCCCCTCTTCCTTACCTGCATCTGATCGAGCCCCATCCACCCCCCCCCCCCCCCGAGAAATTCAATCCGTAGCATCCCAAGGTGGAGGCCTCATCCCCCGAACTCACTTCAGAACTCCCGGTATTTCATGGCCCATAATCTTACTCCAATACTTTCTCCATGGTCTGTGTTATATAGGGAATCAAATCTTCTTGCAAATGTATAAACTTGACCTGCTGCATAATACACTCGATTAAATTTCTTTCCCTTTGACTGTACCTCCTTTTTAGGTCTCGGCTGCGAAGGCTGCGCTTGCGCAGTCTCGCTCCGAGATTTAATGACTTGGAGAAGAGGGGCTTGAACCCGCCCCTCTTCTCCCCTGTTCTCCATTGGCTGGCCTCTTGAATGCTGGCCAGCCATTGGAGAAGAGGTCAGTCATTCCAAACAGGCCCCGTCCTTTTCGGATCGAGGGGCGTGTTTTTTGCAAGAAGTCTCAAGGAGGAGACAACAGCAAAACACGCCCCCGAATCCGAAAACGACGCTGCCTTTCTCCGAGGCATTTCTGCTCTGCCTCGGAGAAAGGCGGTGGTGTGTTTGTTAGCAGGATGTCTCCTACCGCTACACCTCTCGCACTGCCCCCTCGTATGTAGATTCCCCCTTGTTTTTAAGTTGCTGCCCCTACATCCACCGAACGTGCCTGACATTTCAAGATGGCTATCAATGATGAACGAAAAAGGGACTGCTGGTTTTAGTCATGTTAGTGGTGGACACTCAAGTTGGTCAAACCGGGGCAGATTTCAACGTCTATCTTCAAAGGACTTCTTCAGATGAACGTGAACTGCGCATTTTATGGTAAGCGGTCTTGTTTTCTTTAGTGGTTGTACCGTGAAGCAACGTTTTAAAAACTGTGTAGCTACCCTCTTCGTTGTGTAGGCGGTGCTTGTTTTCTGGCTCTCTTTAGAGCCAGTCATGCCTCTTTTCACAATTTATTAGGTACTTGCCAAAAAAATCTGCTACTGGAAGTCCTGGGGCTCTAGGGAAAGTTTGTTCCAAGTGTTGGCCAAGTGGGGGCGCGCGGACAGGCGAGGGAGTAACCCCTCTAGAAGCAGCAGGACAAGACCGGGAAAACTGCTAACGTCGGGTCACATCAACGGTCAGCGCGGCGCGAGACGGTTACCAAGTGGCGGCGGCTGCGTGGCACAATATGGGCCAGGGGGCTGTGCCGCTGCTTCGCTTCCCCCGGTGACCCTACTCCGTGGCCCTAGGATGAGCGACAGAGTGGTATGGGCCCTGTGAGGGCACTTGTCCGCACACTAGGAGTAGCGGCGATTAGGGTGCGGAGCGAGGGAAGGCGCTCCCTGAGCTGGACACCGTCGCTCAGGTCCCGAGGCTATCCCAGGGATGCTGTCCCGCAAGAAGACCAAGAAGGAGGTGTCCAAACCCGCCGAAGTGCAGGGAAAGTATGTGAAGGAGACGTCCCCTCTGCTGCGCAGTGAGTACCGGGGAGACAAGGGGTGGCGGACATCAATGTATCCTGTGGATCACAAAGCGTGCAGCTGGTGGGGAAGGAGTTAAGTGTGGGGTCCCTTCTCTCGTACACGTTGGTGTGTAGTAGTAAAATACTTTATTGTATTAATCATATGATTACAACAAAAATGCGAGCGTTTAAAAGACAATAATGAATATGCTACTTACCAGTATGCATCTGTTCTTGGCATGTAGGGCTGCTGACATTCATATCTGTGCATAGATCGCCGCCTAGTGTTGGGTCCGGATGTTTGCACGTTGTTGTCCTGGAAGAGTCTTCGAAGTATCCTGGGATAGGTGACTCCTCCCCTGGACTACAGTGCGCATGGGCATCCTCTCCAACCTCAGATTGTTTTTCGCCATTGTGGTAGTGATGGAGTAGATCTAGAAAGTGATGACCATGCTTACAGTAATTCTGAGAGCTGCAGCTGCTACAGGCGCCGGGGAGGAGGGAGGGCGATATGAATGTCAGCAGCCCTACAAGCCAAGAACAGATGCATACTGGTAAGTAGCATATTCAGTTCGAGGCATGTGGGCTGCTGAATTCATATCTGTGCATAGAATATATAGCAGTGCCCTCTTATTAGCGGCGGCTACCAGTGCCAGCTGCAGCGGTCTGAAAAAGAGTTTTGAGAACAGCCTGTCCTACAGCTGCCTGCTGTTTTGATTGCACATCTACACAATAGTGTTTGGTAAATGTATGTGTAGTGGGACCAGGTGGCTGCTCTACATATGTCATGCAAAGGAATGTTTCCTAGGAAAGCCATTGAGGCCCCTAACTTACGTGTTGAGTGGGCTCGTGGGGGAATCGTGGGCTCGTGGGGGAATCGTTAAAGTGCGTTTAGCCTTTTGATAGCAAATTTGAATACATTTAACGATCCATCTGGCTATTCCTGCTTTGGAGATAGCGTTACCTTTGTGGTGTGGGGCAAAGGCAACGAAAAGTTGTTGTGTTTTCCTAAAGGGTTTGGTCCTGTCGATATAATACATGAGGGCCCTTTTGACATCTAGTGTATGGAGTGCCCTTTCTGCGACAGTTTGTGGGTTTTGGAAGAAAACGGGCAGTTCAATGGTTTGATTCATGTGGAACTGCGATACCACCTTTGGCATGAATTTGGGGTTGGTACGTAGTACGACCCTGTTGGCGTGAACCTGTATAAATGGCTCTTGAACGGTTAGTGCCTGGAGTTCACTAACTCTTCTCAAAGAAGTGATCGCTACTAGGAAAGCTACTTTCCAGGTAAGGAATTGAATCTCGCATGAGTGTAGAGGTTCAAAGGGTGGACCCATCAGGCGTGTGAGGACCAAGTTGAGGTTCCACATCGGAGCCGGTGGGTGGCTTGGTGGAATGACTCGTTTGAGTCCTTCCAAGAATGCTTTGATGGCAGGCACTCTGAATAGAGAGAGGTGCTGCATGGTCTGCAGATGGGCTGATATTGCGGTCAAATGGACACGTATAGAGGTGTACGCCAGATTGCATCGGTATAGGTGTAATAGGTAACAAATAATGTTTTGGATGGATGCGTCCAGCGGGTTAATGTCATTATTATTGCAATAAATGACGAACCTCTTCCATTTTGCTGCATAGCAAGCTCTGGTAGTGGGTCTCCTGGCCTCCTTAATGATGTCCATACAGTCAGGTGGCAGGTTTAGGTAGCCAAACTCTAGGACTTCAGGAGCCAGATTGCCAGGTTCAGCTGTTGTGGATCTGGGTGCTGAATCTCTCCATGGTTCTGCGTCAAATGCTCGGGTTTGACCCGCAGCCTTTGATGGGGCACCACGGAAAGTTCGAGAAAGGTGGTGTACCACGGCTGGCGCGCCCACGTTGGAGCAACCAGGACGAGCGTCAGTGAGTGTTGACGCAGTTTGCGTGCCACCAGCGGTATCAGTGGTGCTGGGGGAAAGCGTACGCAAATCTGCCGGACCAGTTCATCCATATCGCATTGCCCTGCGACTGCGGATGTGGGAACCTGGCGGCAAAGCTTTGGCATTTTGCGTTTTCGCTTGTCGCGAATAGGTCTATCTCTGGATGACCCCACTGTTGGAAGTACGGTTGGAGTACTGATGGGTGTAACTCCCACTCGTGCATCTGGTGGCTGTGTCTGCTGAGCAGATCCGCCATCTGGTTGTCCTTGCCGGGGAGGTGTTCCGCCATGAGGAACATGTTCCTCTGAATGGTCCACTTCCACATGCTCTGAGCCAGATGAGACAACTGTGGAGAGTGTGTTCCTCCCTGCTTCTGTATGTAGTACATGGCAGTCATGTTGTCCGTTCGGATCAGCACGACTTTGTTGCACAAGTGTACTTTGAATGCTTTCATAGCTAGGAAGATTGCCATCAGTTCTAGAAGGTTGATGTGCATCTTCTTTTGTTGTGTTGTCCATAGTCCCTGCACTGTGTAATGGAGTACATGAGCTCCCCATCCCTGGAGAGACGCGTCCGCCGTCAGTATTATCTGTGGGACAGGCTCTTGGAACGGTCGGCCCTTGCAAAGGTTTTGTGGATTCCACCAATGCAGAGAGTTGTATGCCCGACCGCTCACCAACACTAGGTCTTTCAACTGTCCTTGAGCCTGATTCCACTGACGTGCTAAGCACTCCTGAAGCGGGCGCATATGTAGTCTCGCGTAGGGGACTATGAAGATGCAGGAGGCCATCATGCCTATCAACTGCATGAACACTCGCGCGGGAAGGGAGTGTTGTGGTTTGAACTTGGAAATCAGCATTTGCATGCTGTTGATTCTCACCAAATTTGTCTGAGCTGTGGCCGCCAGAGTGTCTATAGTCGCACCTAGGTACTGTTGTACGTGTGCGGGCTGTAGATGGGATTTTGGGTAATTTAGTGAGAACCCCAGACTGTGAAGGAGGTGAATGGTGCGGGACATGTGGCTGGCACATTGCTGGGCTGACTTCGCTTGAACGAGCCAGTCGTCCAGGTAAGGGTAGACGTGTATGTGCTGCCTCCGTAGATGTGCCGCCACAGTAGCTAGGCACTTTGTAAACACCCTTGGTGCCGTTGTCACGCCGAAGGGAAGGACTTTGAATTGGTAGTGCTGCCCTTGAACAGTGAACCTGAGGTATTTTTTGTGTGAAGGGTGAATGGGTATGTGGAAATACGCATCCTTGAGGTCCAGTGTGGCTAGAAAGTCTCCCTGCTTGAGCAGCGGGAGGACTTGCTGTAGAGTGAGCATGTGAAAATGCTCGGAAAGAATGTATCTGTTTAGGGGTCTCAGGTCTAATATAGGTCTGAGTGACCCGTCCTTTTTCGGTATTAAAAAGTACAGGGAGTACACCCCCGTACCTTGCTCGTGGACGGGTACGACCTCTATTGCGCCTTTTAGAAGCATACTTTGCACCTCCTGCTGTAAGAGCGTTAAGTGCTCTGAGGACATAGGACGGTTTTTTGGAGGTATTGTGGGTGGAGTGGAGGTTAGTTCTAGACAGTAACCGTATTTGACAATATCTTTGACCCACCTGTCCGTGGTGATGGGAGTTCCACGTGGACAGGAACCTTTGTAGCCTTCCCCTGACAGGTGTTATGTGGTCGGGAGGAAGGGAGAGGGCGTCACTGCTTGTTCTTGGGGGAGGACCTGGTGTTGCCGTAGCCGCGTCCTCTGCCCTTTGTACTGGAGCCACGATATCCACCCCGGGTGTTTTTATCGTAGGTGGTTTGTGTATTGCCCTTGTTGTATGTTTGCTGTGACCCCTGTCCTCTACCTGCTCCTCTATTTCCGGGGCGACGAAAGGAGCTGCTCCGAAAGGACTGAGTCTGGAGAGCCCCCATGGACTTTGCAGTGTCCGTGTCCTTTTTTATTTTCTCTAGGGTGGTGTCAACCTCCGGGCCGAATAAATAGTCGGGGTTGACCGGCTGGTTGAGTATGTTGTTTTGCACCTCAGGTTTGAATCCGGAGATTCGTAACCAGGCATGTCGTCGCAGCATGACGCTAGTGTTTATGGCCCTGGCAGCTGTGTCTGCGGCATCCAGCGCACACTTGATGGATGCGTTTGTGAGGAGCTGTCCCTCCCCGATGAGGATCTCTGCACCTTCTCTGTATTGGTCAGGGAGATGTTGGATTAGTTGCTCTAATGTGTCGTAGTGCGCTCTATCGTAGCGAGCGAGGAGTGCTTGAGTATTGGCAATGCGCCATATGTTGGCTGCCTGGGCGGCAACCCGTTTGCCAGAGGTCTCTAACACCTTGGACTCTTTGTCCGGGGGATGAGCGTCACCTGTTTGTGAGTGTGCCCTCTTGCGAGCATTCGCAACGACAATGGAATCCAGAGGTAATTGGCCTCTGATGTAAGTAGGGTCCCCAGGTGCTGATCTGTATTTCTTGTCGATCCTGGGGTTTATCACTCTTGCCCTGGTGGGTTCCTTGAAGATGTCCTTTGCTGGTTTGAGGACACCCTTCTACATGGGTAGAGTTTTTATATTCCTTTCTGAGGATGCAAAAGTATCCATAAGAAAGTCGTCCTCGACGGTGTCCGAGTGAAGTTGCACCCCATGATTGGCCGCAGCACGTTCAATTAGAGCGTTGAACGCTGCAGTGTCCTCTGTGGGAGAGGTTTTTGCTCCATAGAGTTGCGGGTCTTGTGCATCCATAGGTGCACCTGGGTCCACAGGGTCATCCCAAGTTTGATCAGGGTCCTGTTGGCCGTCAGGGTCCATGTCTCCGGGGTAGGGGACTTGGTCACCCATGTAGTCCACCAACGCATCCGTGTCGGAGTGTGTGGGAGAGAAGGATTGTGGATCCTGGTAGGGTGAGTGGAAAGGTTCGTAAAGAACTGGTTCTGAAGCCACAGGCAGCTTTCTTTTAAGTGGAATCCTGAAGGAGTCCAAAGCCGGCTCCGAAGTTATTTTCCGTTTGTGGATAATCATCCTGCCGGTGTCGGCGTCGATTAGATGCGATGGAGACGTCTCCGCAGAGCGTTCGGCAGGCGTGATCGTGGTATGGGTTTCAGTTTCGGGGCCGTGGATGGTGGCAGACCAAAAGTAATGTTGGCTGGTGCCGAAGAGGCTGCTGGAGCTTTAATTGGTTCGGAGCCCGACGTGTCCTGGAGGACCATTTTCTTTTTGGTGCTTTGCGCAGCAATGGGTCGCGTCTGGAGCGCCCTCGATTCTTTTGCACGGACCGGTTGTCGAGGCGGTCGTGGATTTTTTCGGCGCCGGTGGGTCATCGAGTCGAGGGGCGGGAATGGCAGTCGACTTCTTCGATGAGTGTGGCTTTGGTGTTGCCGTGGAAGCGGTGTGAGACGCAGCAGGCTGTTTGACCTTTGGGGTCGGAGTCGATTGCGTCGGTGCCGGGAGCCGAGCAGATTTGGTGGTACCGAAGGCCTTCTTCCTTATGTCGACTCCGACGTCGGCCGCTTTGAGTTCGGCACCGAAGTCTCGTTTGGTGCGCTCGGTGCCGATGTGTTTTGCTGGCGTCGAAGGTGTGGAGGGCCTCGATCCGACCAGCGCCACTTTCGGTTTCGGTTTCAATTGAACCAATACAGCTTTCGGTTTTGAAGGGAAACCAGCCGTTTTGGGCATTAATGGCTGCCGCTGAAGGTCCGAGGCCGGGCCCGAAGAACTGCGGGATAGGTCTTGGGTAAGGCCCGAGGGACCTCTCGACCGGAGCCATAGACTGTTGCACTGGGCTTTCTTCATTCTGAACGGGTAGGCCTTGCTCGTCACCGGAGCTACTCTTCGGCCCCTAAGGCCTCATTGTAGTCTCCTACCTCGGTGTCGTCTTCATCTCTGCGAAAGAGTGTTTCGTCGACGTCTTCCGATCCGGAGTCATGTTCGGCAACGGGACTGGAGGGTAGGTTCTCCACTTCTTCGACATCTTCGGTCTCGGCGTTGAAGATGTCGGCCGGTGCCGCTTGCTGCGCCTCGAGTCTCGCCGCTCGTCGATTCCGTAGAGTCTTCTTGGATCGAAATCTGGCACAGGCCATGCATGTAGATTCGTCGTGATCCGGTGAAAAGCATTTGTTGCACACCGGATGGACGTCGACGTGGGGATATTTCGCATTGCATACCGGACACCTCTTGAATGGTGTCCTCGATTCCATCGTTGATGTCGAAACGACGGCCGGGTAAGATGCGAAAGTTTGTTCTGGAAGTTAGTAAACTAACAAAAATACTATCGATACCGATCGAGAACAGTACCGACGCGAACTAAAGGCCTTTTGGCCTGAAAAAAGATTCCTAACTTGAGTCAAGATAGCACATCCGAACCCAATGGCGGAAAAAAACAATCTGAGGATGGAGAGGATGCCCATGCGCACTGTAGTCCAGGGGAGGAGTCACCTATCCCAGGATACTTCGAAGACTCTTCCAGGACAACAACGTGCAAACATCCGGACCCAACACTAGGCGGCGATCTATGCACAGATATGAATTCAGCAGCCCACATGCCTCGAACTTTCAATAATTAAAACGTACTATAAAAGGTCATACACACTACGTAATACAGTATTTACACAACATCACATCATGGTTTCCATTCATTGTCTGTCCATCTACAACTGTTAAAGTGCTAATTTGCTATTTGTTGAGATGTATCCATCCGATTTGTCATAGGCGACTCTATACATGCGTTTGCCTGATGTAAATACAATTTTTAGTCCTTTACCTACAAGAGTTGCTCATGCTATTTCGTCCTAAACATTTTCGGCATGATCTCTAAATAAAAAAATCCAACATAATTTCCCGTTATAAAAGCTGTCTAAGCAATTAATGCTTTATAGGCATGATCTAAAAACATTACCATCCTTGTTATTGCACTGTCCACTTTGAGCCTGAAACAGTATCGAACGCCCTCTGCCGTTGTTATTTTAGCATTTGTTAAACAAGGGGCGTAAATATGTCCTTCGTATGGGCAGCAGCTTAGGGCAGATACATATTAGATGGTCAAGTGTTTCCTCAAAAGTTCCACAAAGCCGACATACTTGTATACCTTTAAGTGCCTGGTTCCATTTCCCTTCAAACTCCCCAAATCGGTATGTAAAATTGCCTAAATCTTAGAAATTTCCCTTTTATATAACTAGGTAGATTCCATCCTAAATATTCTTGAACCTGTGCAGTATATGTGTTGATTACTAAATCCATATGTTTGTATTTTCCAGCTTGTAGATGACCTAATTTGTATTGGACTTTGTGTTTTTTTTTTTTTTGGGATGTAAAGCTGGACCTGGCTTAAGGAATCTGAGATCGCAGTGAGCCCGGAGGATGGCTGCCGAGAGGGAGGCGTAGGTGGGTCTGTAGTGCATCTGTAGTGGGTCTGTGTGCACTGCTGTTCATGCGGGCAGACATAGTGGGGGCCCTCAGAGTACCACCGAAGTGCACAGGGCTTCATTGATACTGTAGGTGGAACTGAAGAACATCTTCGTGCGGCAGCCTGTGTGGTTCCAGCGTTTATATGGAGCACTGTGTGGGTTTATGTCACTAGGCGCTACAAATGAACATGTTCCTCCTATGAACCGCCAGTATTTTGATGTTGGTCTATCAGTGCCAGCAGGTTGCACAGCACTGCAGGTGAAATTACGTCATTGACACACCGGGTCATTTTTCTCCGTGCATGTCAGCTGTATATTTCATGTAATCTTAGCATTTTAAATCTGCACGCTTCCTCAGCCAGCCCCTTCATTCACGGATGAATCCAGTGATCGTTCGGTCAATCCATCCATCCATCCATTCATCCCTCGATACATTCATCTCCACACTCATACTTCCGATTACCATCCATGCAACCATCTATCAACGTATCCATTCATCCACCAAATCATCTCACACATCCACCCTGCTGCTTTCGATGTTTGTTATCTAAGCAACATACTGATAGTAACCAATTGTCCTCCATATAGAATACATGACCATATCACTGTATGGTCAATGCAACGGTCTCGGCATTGTTAAAGTTAGAGCTATTGGCATTGCTCATGACATTTTTGTTTATGTTTTTAAAACATGTAGAGAAACGGCATTGTTATTTACAATGTCAATAGCCTAATCAGTGTGTGTGTAGGTGGCTCTGTGTGTGGGTGCAAATGCAATAGGTCTTGCATTTGAGAGTGATTAAGCTATTGACATTGTAAATAATGCCGTTTCTTTAAATGTTTTAAAAACAAAAACAAACAAAAATAATGTCATGAGCAATGCCAATAGCTCTAACTTTACCAATGCCGAGACCATTGCATTGTAAATGCTTGTTATATTTTCTTCGCCAGTTGAGTCAGTGCAATTATCTTCTCCTTTGACTGGAATGATTCCAAGGACTTTTCTAAGTCCTTGATTTTGTCTGAGGCCAGTTGTAACTTCCGCTCAGCATGGAGGATTAGAGTGTTCATTATTTTCAAAGACCGTTAGTGACCATTTGCCATTGCTTCAGGTGGTCTTGATCTACTCCTGATCTATATTATTTAAGGTGGGCAAAACAAAGGTCCTCAAGTCCTGTGGAATGTGACAGCATTCTATGCATTTCTTTGAGGCAATTTCCCATTATTTGTTAACCTTCATTACACGTGCCTGTTCCAATTCTCTCAACAGCTTGTTTGGTGTAACATCTTTCTCCCCTCCAGTTGTGTTCTGCACGGAGACTGTATCCACCTGATCAAAGTTTTTAACATTTGTTCACGTTTAGTGAATCTGTCCGTCATTGCAAATATTGTTGCTTTTCCAAATCCATCCAATTACCACGCACAATTAAAAGGAGTACAAACTTCAACTCTACTTAAACACTCGTTACTAGCACTCAATTATTTGGTGGTCATGTGGATTTGCAGCTCACATCTGGTTCAGAATTTTGTTTACAGAACTCCGAGCAGAAAATTTCTCGTTAGTTTTCCATGGAGTAATCTAGTCTGCCCTACTATTATTATTCCGGAAAATGTTGTGCCCGAGTAGCATTTCTATCTCTAGATCCATCTACACACACATATATACACACACACATATATACACACACACATATATACACACACACACATATATACACACACACACATATATACACACACATATATATACACACACATATATATACACACACATATATATACACACACACATATATACACACACACACACACACACACACACACACACATATATACACCTACATATATACACATACATATATACATATATACACATACATATATACATATATACACATACATATATACATATATACACATACATATATACACATACATATATACATATATACACATACATATATACATATATACATATATACATATATACATATACATATATACATATCGAAAAGTTTCTTACCTGTCGGTGTAGTTTTGCAGCCTGAAGATCTTTCTGGATTCACTATGCTGTGCATTATTCCGCGATCTTGTGGTTGGGTCCGGATTCGTAGTCTTTTCTTTGTTTTTTTTTTTTTTTTTTTGTAGCCCAGGTGGGCGTCGACGTCCACCATTTGGTGCACCTCCCGTGACGTCGTCGTGCTTCCTGCGGAAGTCCCACCTTTGGGGCGCCATCTTCGGGTTCTTTTTTCCCTGTTTTTTTTTTTTTTTTTTTTTTTTAACCCTAGGCGATTGATTAATCCTTTTGTCCATATTTCTGTACGTATCCACCTTTTTTGATCCTATCCATTTCACCCCCTCTTCCTCCAGCCTCATCTTCCTGGCGGAGGTGGGTGGGTTCGCTAGTGAATCCAGAAAGATCTTCAAGCTGCAAAACTACACCGACAGGTAAGAAACTTTTCGTTTTGCAGCGTGAATCTTTCTGGATTCACTATGCTGTGCATAGATTTTGTAGCGGTTTTCCTATTTTTGTGGTGGCTGGGTGGAAGATGATCGCTGGTCGTTGAAAATGTGTTGTAGCACCTTCTGTCCGACCTGTGCTTCCTTATTCATTTGAATGTCCACGCAGTAGTGCTTTGTGAACGTGTGCACAGATGCCCAAGTTGCTGCGAGACAAATGTCTTGGATGGGCGTGTTTGCCAGGAAGGCAACTGTGGCCCCCTTCTTCCTTGTGGAGTGAGCTTGTGGCCCCTCCGTTAGCTCCTGTCCAGCCTGCTTGTGACAGAATTGGATAGTGAGGGCAATCCATCTAGCGATGGTGCCCTTGGTCACTGGTCTACCCATGAAGCTAGTAGCAAAGGACACAAACAGCTGCTTCGACTTCCTGAGTTCTTTGGTTCTTTCAATGTAGTGCATCACCGCTCTTCTGGCATCGAGGGTGTGCAGGGCCTTTTCTGCATTTGTAGTCGGGTTTTGGAAGAAACTCGGTATCTGTATACTCTGATTCATGTGAAACGCCGACACTACCTTGGGCATGAAGTGTGGGTCCGTCCTCAGGACTACCCTGTCCTTGTGAATTTGAATGTAGGGCTCCTGTAGCGTTAGTGCTTGAAGCTCGCTCACTCTGCGTAGTGAGGTTATGGCCACTAGAAAGGCAGTCTTCATCGTCAACATTTGTAGATTGGCCTTGTGAATGGGTTCAAACGGCGCCTTCATGAGCTCCGTCAGAACCACGTTTAAATTCCATGCCGGCGGCGGCAACCTTTTCGGGGGTGCCATTCTTTTGGCTCCCTCCATGAATCTCTTCACCACCTGCGAGCTGAAGAAACTTCCACCCTTCTCACCTCTGGTGTAGGCAACGATCGCTGATAGGTGCACCCTTAGGGAGCTCGAGCAGAGGTTACTCTTTAGAAGGTGTGTGAGGTACCTCAGCACCGTTGAGTCTTTTGTCATTCTGTTGTGCAGGCCTTTCTTCCTGCACCACACCGTGAATCTTCTCCACTTTGCGCTGTAGCACTTTCTTGTAGTAGGTTTCCTTGCCTCCCGTAGCACTCGCATAGTGCTCTGAGGTAACCTTAGGTGTGCGAACTCTAGGTCTTCAGGAGCCATGCTGCTAGGTTGAGGGTCTCTGGCTCTGGGTGCAGGACCTCCCCGTTTTGCATTGAGAGCAGGTCTTTTCTTCGCTCGAACCTGTACGGATTGCCTTGCGCCATTTCCTGAATCTGTGAGAACCATGTCTGCCTCGCCCACTGTGGGGCCACCAGGATCAGAGTCATGTTGCTGGTTCTGCACTTGTCGAGCACTCTGTGCAACAGGGGTATCGGTGGAAAGGCGTAGGCAAATGTCCTCGACCAGCTTATCCATAGGGCATTGCCCTTGGATTGCTGATCTGGTTGCCTGGACGCGAAGCTTTGGCATTTTGCATTGTGGCGTGTTGCAAAAAGGTCTATTGTGGGAGTCCCCCATCTCCGGAAGAGTTTCTCCGTTTCCTGGCCATTGAGCTCCCACTCGTGCGATGCTGAGGTCTGCCTGCTCAGCCAGTCTGCCTCCACATTGTCCTTCCCCGGTAGGTGAATTGCCAGTAGATCTATCCTGAGAGGTATGGCCCATCTCCAAATCTCCTGAGCTAGGGATGAGAGGGGAAACGACTGTGTCCCCCCTTGTTTGTTGATGTAGAACATCGCCGTGGTGTTGTCTGTCTGTACCAACACCCTCTGCCCGCACAGGTGTCTCTGGAATGCCTTCAGGGCTAGCAGTATTGTTTTCAACTCGAGGTAGTTGATGTGGCGGACCGCGTCTGCCGGAGCCCATAGACCCCTCACTCTGAGGTTGTCCATGTGCGCTCCCCATCCCATCTGCGATGCGTCCGTGGTAATGGTCACTGTTGGGCTTGGTGGTGTCAGGCTTCTCCCTGTTGTTATGTTGTCTCTGTTCCACCAAGTTATCTCCTCCTGCACTGCGTGCGTAACAACCACTAGATCCTCCCAACTTCCGTTTGCTTGTGACCATTGCTGTTGCAGCCATTCCTGGAATGGTCTCATGTGCAGGCGTACATTCGGCACCAGCTGGATACAGGACGCCATCATCCCCATCATCTTGCTCACCGCCCTCACTGTCAGAGCTCGCCCCTTCTGGTAGAGCTGCGTCTCCTTCAGTAGGGCATCTGTCCTCCTGTCGCTGGGCACTACTGTACTGTTGAGGGAGTTGATCTGTGCCCCCAGGAAAATCTTTACCTGCTCCGGTTCCAGCGATGATTTTCCCCAGTGGATGGAAAATCCCAGATTTGTGAGGGTGTCCGTTACGCGTTTTGCGTGCCTCTCGCACTTCTCGCGTGAGTTTGCCTTGACCAGCCAGTCGTCCAAGTAGGGGTATACGTGTATGCCCTGCTTTCGTAGGTGTGCCGCTACTGCCGACAGGCATTTTGTAAAGACCCTTGGCGCTGATTTTAATCCGAAGGCCAGGGTTGTGAACTGGTAGTGTTCCTGTTCGATGTTGAATCTTAGAAGGCCCTTGTGCCTTCTGTTTATTGGGATGTGAAGCTAGGCATCCTTGAGGTCCACGGTGACCATGAAGTCCCCTTCTCTTATCTGTGGCAGTACCTCCTGCAGTGAAGTCATTTTGAACCTTTGTGTTTTGACGAACTTGTTTAGGTACCGGAGGTCCAGTATGGGTCTGAGGTCTCCGTCTACCTTCGGAACCACGAAGTAGTTTGAGTAGACCCCTTTGTTGCGTTCCCTGAACGGCACTGTCTCTATGGCTCCCTTTTGCAGGAGTTTCCGTGTTTCTTCTCTGAGTATTGCCAGTTCTTGGGCCGATCTCTGTCTTCCCTTCGGCTTTCTGTTTGGAGGTCTTTTCTCCAACTCTACGCAGTATCCGTGCTGCACGATGTTCCGTATCCACTTGTCTGTGGTTATGCGCCGCCACTCCTGAAGGTAGAACCTCAGCCTTCCGCCTACCGGTGACGTATGCTCGTAGGCTCTTGGATCTTCTCTTCCCCCTGATGACACCTTTTTGCGCCTCACCCTTGGGGGCCTGACGAGGGTGGGCGTCTTCTTGCGTGCTGAGTCACTTCGAGGAGGGCTGATCGCCCCCTCTCCTCCTTTGGCCACGTCCGTTCCCTCTCCCTCGAAAGGACTGGCCCCGAGGTTGATATTGCCAGCTTTGCTTCTGCTGACTTTGTCCGTGACCTTCGCCCTGCTGACCTTGTTGGAACGCCTGGTGCGACGTCCCCTGTTGGCTTCCACCCCTACCGTAGGGTCTCCTCGAGGGATTTCCTCGTCTCATTCCCCTCAGCTGCAGGGCCCCCATGGACCTCGCTGTCTCGTTCTCCTTCTTGAGCTGGGTGAGCTTCTCGTCCACCGTTGCTCCGAACAGTGTCTCTCCGTTGAAGGGAGTGCCCAGGATGTTGTTCTGCACTTCCGGTTTGAATCCCGAGATTCTTAGCCATGCATGCCTCCTTTCTGTGACCCCTATGGCCATGAGTCTTGCTGAAGTCTCTGCCCCATCCAACGCCGTCTTTATACATGAGTTGGCGATGTTCTTCCCTTCATCTACCAGGTGAGAGGCTCTCTGGCGGTATTCTTCGGGGAGGTGCTTTACTAGCTCCCCCATTTCATCCCAGTGTTGGTACTGGTGTCTATTTAGGAGTGCATTTGAATTCGCCATGCGCCAGTGCATTGCGGCGTTCCTCTCGACCTTTCTGCCTGTGAGGTCGATTCTCCTGCTCTCTTTATCTGGAGGTGGGCCCGAGGTTGCTGGCACGTTGGCCCTTCTCCTGGCCGTGGAGGCAATGATGGAGTCTGCGGTGACGCTACCCTTGATGTAAGGTGGGTCCAGGGAGGAGTGTTTATACTTTTTCTCTGTCCTGTGCGTGATCGACCGACAGGTGGCAGGCTCCTTGAAGGCTTCTCTCCCCTGGTTCATCACGCTTTGTAGCATGGGGAGGAACTGGCTCCTAGTCTGGATGGGGAGCAGTGTTTCGACGAGAAAATCTGCTTTCGGCCTCTCCTCGTCGAGCTTGACGCCGAAGGCCATTGCTGCGCTCTTCACCACCATATTGTACACCCCGATGTCGTCTGGTGGCGAAGGCCTCGAGGGGTACGTGTCCACGGCCTCCTCCGGGTTTTCGGTGTCGAGATCTTGCCATTCGACGTCGTTGCTGGTAGATGTCGCCGATTCGAAGAACGATTGTTGGTCTTCTTCCTCGGCTTCTTCCTCATAATAGGGCTCCTCTTCCTCTTCGAGGTCCCTTGTCAGCCCTTCGGCGTCGAACTCCTCCTCGACTTCGACGACGTCCGCCGATGAAACCGTTGGAATCTTGAATTCCTTCATCCTGGCGTCGAACTCCTTCCTTTGAAGGATGTTCTCCATTTCGGCCTCGAGCCGCCTCTTCTTTTTCTCCATTTCGGAGATGCTTTCGGCGTCGACCGCGGGCCTTTTCGATGAAACTTGCGTCGACGTTGAACGTTCTTTCTGCGTCGATCGGCCCGTTTCATGGGATGATTTCGACGACCCTTGCCTTTCGGCGTCTTTCTGCGCCAGGGAGTCCTTTTGTAAGGATCCGCTGGGCCTTTTGTCCGAAGTTCCCCCTTTGGACGTCGAAGTTTTCGGCGCCGGGGCTCCCTTCGTGGACCTTGACTCAGTTTTTCTCGAGTCACCCTCGTGTTTGAGGTGTTTTTTGATTTGCGCTCGACGATTCTCTTACCTCGTCTTCTTTCTTCTTGTCGGTCTCTACGACCGTGAAGTTTTCGGCTGCCTCGGCGACGTTGTCCTCGTCGTCCGTGTCGAGGCCCAGCGCGTAGAGTGTCGGGGGTTTTCCTTGGCCCTCCATGTTGGCGTTGGCTCTCCTCTGCCTCTCTCTCACCCTGAGTGTCTTCGGCGCGAAGACTGAGCAGGCGTTGCAGTCGATACTCTGATGATCCACCGGTAGGCAGAGGTTGCAGACCGGATGCAGGTCTTTCTGCGCGAACTTGTGGTGGCAGTTTGGGCAGAACTTGAATGGCGTCTTGTCCATTTCGCTCAGGGTCTCTGAGCGTGCATTCTCCAAGGTTGTCGAAGAAAAAGGCTCGCTGGTCTTGTTTCTTCGCGTTCCTGTCGAAATCTGTTCTTTCCTGATGTCTTCTCTTGATTCTATCGATGAAACTCGCTTTTCTTCCTTCTTCCTCCGAGTGAACTTCTGGAGCTTCCCGATGACGATCCAGACCCAACGGCGGA
>NC_140588.1:968491267-968493767 GCF_964204655.1 Triturus cristatus
TATATATGTATAGCTAAAAAAAAAAGGAAGAAGACATGGGTATATAAATGTGTAAATACAGTGATGTAATATCTGTCGTCATCAGCAGCGGATTACGGTCGCGTGAGTTATAGTTGCCTGCACTAACTATAACGGGGGAATTTCATTGGATTTTCATGAGGAAAATGCCCAGCTAACTATAACATGTGTGAAACCTATGGTTTATTAAGTGTATATATAGATATATATATATATATATACACACACACACACACACACACAGCACCTTGAAAGTGGGATGCAAGGGAGCAACTGTGTTTTAAATAAAATGCAGCAAAATATTCCGCATCACCCACTGGAGGGAAATAATTGTCGGACTGTTAATGCACCACAAGTACCAGCATGCCTTAAAGCGAGGCCTATCGAGGCGCCCACTAGGGGGCAAAAATTACAAATATGTGAAATCGCTTTGTTGGTGTGTTTGTCAGCCCAGAGATGCCGTGGCTAACCTTTGAGAAAGGTCGATGTTTTGACCGAAATGCATAAGGAATTTAAGCTTGCCAATGCTGAAAATGAAATAAAATCATACTCACTGTGAGGAGTGCGACTCTTTCCTCTGAGAAGAGAGGTCCTGTTGTGACACACACACACACACACACACACACATATATATATATACACATATATAATCCTTAATCAAAAATTACACGCACTCTCGAAGTCCAATGCTCATAAGAAAGCTAATTTATTATTTGCTACGCGTTTCGACAACTTAATGTCTTGTTCACACAAAGTAAAAGCAAACAAAGACGTGTTTAAATAAATATGCAAAACTAAGAAAGGACTACATTGAATTCATACTGTGTCCTGTCATTGACAAATGTCGGCCATCTTACAGTGGTAAACACATACTTATGTGGCATTTGTAATTCGATATATATCACGATAGTACAGTATTTCTCTCAAAAAACAATTTTAACTTATAAAGTACATCCTGATTATTTTTATCTCGCACTAGTGGCAAAAGAGAAAAATAAATAAATAGAAAAATAATAAAAAAATATTTTCTTTTTACAGGGTATATTCCGTTAAGGTACCATTGTATATGGTCAGAATAATTCCTATCGCACTAGTGGCATTTAATTCATTCACTATTCTAACTGTAATTAATAAGTAAGATACATTTAATAACAGAATATCCTGCTGTACTTTATATTTCATTATAATGTCTAATTACATTTTTGTATTTAATCAAAAGGCCTAGTTTATATCTATTAATTAGTGACAGGACTACTAAACAACAAGTGTACACTTGACTAGATGAAAGTCCAAAAAAAAATAATTTTTTTTTCATAAATCAATCACCAAAAAACCTGAAAAGTGATAAAGTGCAAAATAGTCAAAATTTCCAGTTATTCAAACTCAAGAAAAGGTTAAAATTGTTTTCTTATCTTGTTTCACATGTAATTCCGAGCCTGGTGGAAGAAAAGGGTAGGGTGCCCATGCAGTGACCATCTAATACGGTGGGTCCCTTCCTTTCCTCCTGTAGATGTGAAAACAAGAAAGAGAAAATAGAAAACTTAAAATACAATAAAAACTTAACTTTATCGTAATAAGATATCCAACAGAATTCACAATAAGGCATAACATCAAACAGGTGCAGTTCTTCGCACAATATATGATGTATTCGACAGAATTACGATATCTAGCGCTCATTCCTCATACAAGTGTGTTGCTAGTTCATCGTCTATATTGTGGCCTCCAGGGAACTTAGTCTCCAATTCAAGTATCCATTTGGATTCTTTTTTACGGAGAGCCAATTCCCTATTGCCCCCCCTATTGCCAAGAATAATTTGTTCAATAGCATAGAAGCGCAATAAGGCACTGTTGGAATCATGGAATCTTTTGAAATGTCTAGCAATAGGATAATGAACGTCAGCATTAGTAATTTCTCTAAGATGTTCCATAACTCTCTTTTTAATCATACACGTGGTACTCCCTACATACCTTAGCTTGCAGGGACATTCCAAAATGTATATTATGTAGGAGCTACTGCATGTGAGGAACTGTTGTATTTTCCATTTGCGTGTTCTACCTGGAATACTGAATTCTTTGACAGATGGACTGTACTTGCAAGATCTGCAGTGACCACATGGGAAGAAACCTTTAAGATCGTGGAATGTACTTTTCTTAATGACAGTAATGTCACTTTTCACTAGGATGTCTCTAAGATTTCTACCCTTTCTGTAGGTTATTCTGGGTCTTTCACCTATTTCTGAACCTATGATGTTGTCCGTTTTAAGAATGCTCCAATTGTCACAAAGAATTTTTTGTACTTTTTTGGAGTGACTATTATAAGTAGTAATCACTCTTGTGACAGGTTCGGTGGTATCCAATTCTGGTGTTTGGCCCAGTGATTCTTCTCTACTTATTTTAGAGATGTTCTCTAGTGCTTTTTTCAACACCCATTCTGGGTATCCACGCTCTCTGAATCTCTTCAATAAGACTCCCTGTTCTTGTA